>NC_134499.1:44244265-44314265 GCF_040206685.1 Ascaphus truei
AAAATCAACTTGATTCTCACTTAATGTGCTGTGTATACACACATTGAATGAAATACTTAAAGCTGCAATTCAAGCAATATCCTGCATGTGTGTTTTTTTTAAAATAAAATCAGTTCTGTAGTAAAAAAAAACAACAACTTTGAAAGACCAATTTTCTTGTATTCTATTTTTAAAAGCATGCTTGTTGCTATAGCAACCATTTACAGTTCCCATATTTAAAGATGTCGCCAAACTTTGCCGATCAATAGACGGAGAGTTCTTTAGCCAAGTAGAGATTGCCCACATGAAACTATTGAAGTAAAAAAAAAACTAAACAAAAAAACCTCGGGAACTTGAATTGCAGCTTTACGATGTACCTCATGTCAATCGCAAAAAAATCTATATTGTGTGGTGATACCCAGCTGTAATATGCACATCTGTATAAACCAAAAATGATCAGACACTTGTGACTGCACTTTGCAGACAATATTTTAGGTATAATCACCAATGTCTAGGTGTTATCTGGCTGAGGCTCAGTGATAATAGGGTTGAGATGCACTGCAGTAAGTCAGGATCATGGATTGCATCCCCAATAAAGCAGCAGTATATATTTTTTTATATATGGCAATTGCTACCAAACTTTTAACTGGGCCCCAAAATTATTTGTTTTGTCTTTGGGGCCCCTTTTGTGCAGAAGGGAAGATGAACAAGGCTTGGGTCCCTAAAAAACAACATCATGTAACAGAATAAGGATTCAGGCAAATATAATTAGTAATGCAGACAACCGTTAGATTGTGCAAACATTACTGACAGCGTCATTTCCTATCGAGTTTCTCCACTTGTACCAGGAAAAGGAAACAAGCGGAGAATGAAGTTAAAGTACCCTGAAACCCCAAATTCAAAGCTTATTTTTTTTCCAATTATTTTACTTTATTATTGATCAATAGATTTTCTTAATAAATTGAACACACCGGAAAAAAACTAAATTAAAAATTCGGAAAACAGGAGTGCCTAAAAGTTTCTCTACCAGGAACACAATATTTTCTATTCATTTCTTGCAGTCCTTTATCCCGTTTTATGTATATTTGTCAGTCCTTTTTCTTTGCCCCTTTCTGCATCGCTCCATGCAAGTACTCTGGGTCTCTCAGTTTGGGAAACACTGTTCTATTGTCAGCATTGTAAGGAAGGAAAAGATTCTCTCAGGCAAGACATTCACTTACCCCATCCAATCGTTAAGCAACAGTTTAGCGGCGCACTCTGCATCAGCTAATCCTCCCTTTTTCAGCATCCCTCTTTTATGAGCAAGTAAAGTTAAAAACTCCAAGGAATTTCTGAAGTCTGCAATATTGTACTGTAACATGATCTGTAACAAGAGCACAAGACCGAGTTCTGCCATAGGAATGAAATGGTGCACAAGTACCAGAGAAGGAACAAGGGCGGAAAATAACAGTAACATTACTGGGAAAGGGATCAAAGGCAAGAAACAGAAGTTTTCATAAGTATGTCTGGCAAACATTTTATTGTCACTGTTTTAAAACATTTATTTCCACTGTTAAAGAAGGTGGGGTGGGGGAGAGAAAAGCTAGTGAGCGAAACAAACTACCTATAAGTCGGTGGCAAAGTTACCAAACAGTCAATGTCCTCTTTGCTTTCTATGGAAATACTGTGTAGAGCTCCCTGGTCCAGGCACACAGGAATAAACAACGTAAATAAAACCAGAAGAGTTGGATCCAACAGTCCCTTCTGCATCAGACAAACGTCGGGTCTAGATCTCACTCTGGTAACAAGACTGCTATGAAATTAGATGAACTGCAGACCGACTGCTTCTTCTAGCAGCTAAACGGTTAACACGCTAGTTTTGTCAGCTGTCTAATTTTTAGGAGGCGCGTGATCTAGCAGAGAAAATCTAGCGTCTAAAATTCTATAAAAATTATTACCTGCTGCTTATTGCTGTGTTTCAAAATGATATTCGCTGCATTTAATATGTCGTCATCTTCACTTTCAGATGTACGTCTCAATGCGACAGCAATAGTCGGGTTATTGGGAGAGACTATTAGACCAGGACCGTCAAACATTTTGATTTGCTTGTCAATATTCACTTCTTGCAATTTCCTAAGGATTTGAGAGAACTGATTTATGCAAAAACTCAGCAATGCCAAACATGCAAAGCAATAATGGGTTAATATACATGAAGATCAGAGTTGGATTGAACGGACCCTCCATGGTAATGTCAGTTCCAAGGCGTCATCATGCTTCATGTAAAACAGAACAGGGCTTGTGTTAACATTAAGTCAAAATAGAAATAACTCCCTTCCAATTAAGTTAAATCGCAAGCTCGAAAAAGGTACAAGTTTTGTAGACCAAGCCTGGAATACAAATGTGAATTTGCTCTGCTAACTAGTGTCACAACTAGCTTTGCTTTTTTGTACACGTCTGAGAATTATATGAAGTTTGCTCTTACTTTGTCGTGCCTCTTAATGCCCCAACATTACAGATGCGAATTTGTTTCAGGCTGTTGATTAAGCTGCTCTTCCCCACATTTGGAAATCCTAGAGACAAAAGTGGAGTTGTTAAGAAACCACTTTCAATGGGTTCAAAATGTAGAGTTAAAAAGAACAAGGACAGAAGAGTTACTTAAAGGAAGGAGTCGGCGGCTCCCTATTCCAAACCGGCAGTGCCTTTTACCTGGCCATTTATTGTTGCAAACAATCAAGAAAAAACAGATTTACCAAGTACAGTGAACCTCGCTATAACACGGTGCTCGGGGTCCACATAATGACCGCGTTATAACCAGGATCGCAAAATGGCCTCCACGCGAGGACTTACCCGGTATCCGCAGCATCAGGCTGGTCCACGGCACACATTTCAAAGGTTTTTTTTATTATAACATTTAACGCTTTATTGCTAACGGACATACATACATCTCCCCCCTACACTAATAATTTTACCATACCATGCAGGAAGTGAACCAATCACCCTTCATAAACTAGTAGTGATTCTGTAGCTGCTACACCATAGGATTGGTGTGATGTCATTGACTATGAACAAACCTAACTTCTACTGCACAGTACTGCCTTTCAGTACTGTGCAGTAGAAGTTACGTTTGTTCAATGAGTCAATGACATCACACCAATCCTATGGTGTAGCAGCTACAGAATCACTACCAGTGTATGATGGTCATGGGATTGATTCCTGCATGGTATGGTAACATTATTAGTGTAGGGGGAAGGGGGGGGTGTAAGTATGTATGTCCGTTATCAATAAAGCATTGAATGTTCTAATAAAAATGTAAAAAAAAAACCTTGGAGGTGTTTTAAATTGGAAGCCACGCTCAGACCGCATTATAAGCGATTCGCGTTGTAGCGGATCGCGCTATAACAGGGTTGAGCTGTATGTAATCTTTATAATATGATCACCATGAGGAGTAAAATACACAGGATGCAGCTACTTCTATAGGAACTTCTGATTATAAAAGGGCCTGGTTCTAAGTAAGTCCCCTCTTACCCTCCCTTGCACTCTTTGAATAAGTGGTATTGTCGAGTGTACCATTGTCTTGGTATACGCCAATATTCCCAAGGAATCTTGTGCAAAAATGATAGTCTGAATAATATAGTGATAATATTTTGCTATTTGGCCAACAGGTATGGGTTACATCTTTAAACATTGTTTAGAAATGAGGGACTATCAGCTCCGTATAATGGGAGGTTTAGTGGTTTGTAAACTCATACAAAGGCAAGAGGAAACCAGGAAGTTCAGTTCCATTTTAATGAGATCAGAGTTGGAGCGGAACGTCTTTAGCAGCAAATCAGACTGTTTGAAATCTTCTCTTGGCTCACCTTATCAGAAAGGTTCTAGTGTAGGGGCGTGCAAATTTTTTTTGGTGCCCCCCCCCCCCCCTCGGATGTTGCGACCCCCTCCCCCCTTACCTCACCCGGCATCAATTGACAGCGGGTCGTGTGACGTCACGTGACCCGCGGCGTTGCCATCGTCACGTGTCCTGAACGAACCGCAGCAAGTAGGAGGTTGCAGAGGCCTCGCGCTGTTCCCCAGCATTTACTTTAAATGCCTTGGGGAAGAGCGCGGGAAGTCTGCAACCGCCCGTGCCCCGCTCTCCCGCCCCCAAAAAAAATCTCAGGCCCCCCAGTTTGTGCACCGCTGTTCTAGTGCATACACTGCTTTGTCCAAAATAGGTCTATATACAGATACCTGTGATGTTTTCTATAACTTGTGGTTATAGCCTCATGTGCATGGATAAATAAAATCATCTTTCTTACCTATTAATCCAACTTTAATGACTTCGTTTTGTGAGGGACAAAGGCTATGAAGAATCTTCAGCAAAGCATCTGCTCCGAGGCAGAGCGTACCTCTGGTCACATCAATACAACCAGGTTTAACCTTCGCTTTCGTCTCTTGCTTTGGAGTAGAAAAATGGGGGAAAAAAAATGTTTTAATTAAAAATGGTTAAACATCTTAAAAAACGGCGTGGTCTCTGAAACTAACTCTTGGGTCTATAACGAACATAGTACATCCAATTTGCATCTTGCCTTTTTTCCCCATGCACACGGTAGCACACATTTTAAAGACTGGAGATTATCAGATGTAGATATCGGAGTTGGATTTTGTGCTCTTCATACACTAGTTATGTATGCTTTCATTCTGTTTCAACTCAAACTTTATGAACACCATCAGCACTCACATTTCCAGCACTCATTTTACAGAACTAAAAACACTTCTAGGTCTCACTTTGTTTCCTGGTAGGACGGGCCTATGCCCTTTTACTTTTAATTAGTTTGTCAACAAAAAGTCAAAATTCCCATGATTCGAGAAATGAACACTGCAATCTTATGTCATTTGCAATTCAAGAATATACACAATCTGCAATGTATCTACTCTTGATCATAGGTCATCGGAATTGTGCTGCCCAAGTCAAAGCTTCTGGCATTATAAAAATACCAAACAAGGGCAACGTGTATGTAGATTTCTATTTATATAGCACAATGTACTCAGCGCTTCACAAAACAGACGATACACTACAGTGAGCTACAATTATTGCAAACAGAACCAGACAATAGATCATCCCAGCACCAGAGCTTACAGCCCAACTTTAAGTATAAATGAGCTTGTACTTCCATCACGGCACAGAGATTCCATTATATCCCGTAGGGTTCTATACTTCCATCACGGCACAGAGATTCCATTATATCCCGTAGGGTTCTATACTTCCATCACAGCACAGAGATTCCATTATATCCCGTAGGGTTCTATACTTCCATCACAGCACAGAGATTCCATTATATCCCGTAGGGTTCTATACTTCCATCACAGCACAGAGATTCCATTATATCCCGTAGGGATCTATACTTCCATCACAGCACAGAGATTCCATTATATCCCGTAGGGTTCTATACTTCAATCACGGCACAGAGATTCCATTATATCCCGTAGGGTTCTATACTTCCATCACAGCACAGAGATTCCATTATATCCCGTAGGGTTCTATACTTCCATCACGGCACAGAGATTCCATTATATCCCGTAGGGTTCTATACTTCCATCACGGCACAGAGATTCCATTATATCCCGTAGGGTTCTATACTTCCATCACAGCACAGAGATTCCATTATATCCCGTAGGGATCTATACTTCCATCACAGCACAGAGATTCCATTATATCCCGTAGGGTTCTATCAAAATACTGGCAAAAAGGTTTCAAAATCGGCCTGTAGGTGTGAGAGAATGTACACTACAGAAGTGCACGGTGAGAGAATGTACACTACAGAAGTGCACGGTGAGAGAATGTACACTACAGAAGTGCACGGTGAGAGAATGTACTCTACAGAAGTGCACGGTGAGAGAATGTACACTACAGAAGTGCACGGTGAGAGAATGTACACTACAGAAGTGCACGGTGAGAGAATGTACACTACAGAAGTGCACGGTGAGAGAATGTACACTACAGAAGTGCACGGTGAGAGAATGTACACTACAGAAGTGCACGGTGAGAGAATGTACACTACAGAAGTGCACGGTGAGAGAATGTACACTACAGAAGTGCACGGTGAGAGAATGTACACTACAGAAGTGCACGGTGAGAGAATGTACACTACAGAAGTGCACGGTGAGAGAATGTACACTACAGAAGTGCACGGTGAGAGAATGTACACTACAGAAGTGCACGGTGAAAGGCTCCAGCAACCCCAGCTGGATTGTACAGTCTCTGAGATCACAAAACCACCAATACATTATGGGATTTGGAGCACTAAGCAAGTGGGAAAAACACCGGTAATTGCATGTGTTCACAAGTAAAATCACCGGTAATTGCATGTGTTCACAAGTAAAATCACCGGTAATTGCATGTGTTCACAAGTAAAATCACCGGTAATTGCATGTGTTCACAAGTAAAATCACCGGTAATTGCATGTGTTCACAAGTAAAATCACCGGTAATTGCATGTGTTCACAAGTAAAATCACCGGTAATTGCATGTGTTCACAAGTAAAATCACCGGTAATTGCATGTGTTCACAAGTAAAATGACCTCACATTGATATTAAATTAAAGTATACAGAACCTCAGGATTCATCTACAAAAGGACTCTCCACCCCCCCAAATACCTTTCTTGCAGGTTACCCATTAAAGATATATTAACAGCAACCCATCTGACAAACGCTTCAATATTTACCAGGTTTTTTTCCTGTACTTGCGTCGAGCATTTAAAAGCTATAGTTGGAAGCTCTTTCTTCAAGTTCTGCAGCCATTTCTCCAAGTTTTCCTTGGGCACCAGATCTAAGATGTAAGGCACACACTGTAACCACACGTGCACTTTGGTGTTGTATAAAAATGAAGATACAGATAGTGTTTGAAGTGTACTCTTAACTCTATATAAAAAAGTGGTTTCAAATAAACCACAGTTTAACAAATATATCATTATTAAATTAAATGGGGTCTTAAGATCTTTCCATCCTTGTTTAGCAAAAGCCATCTTGCTTGTAATTAGACGGCACTACTGCTTTCTTTTCAGTTCAGCCTCTGTAGTGTTACAGCATGTAGACACCTCGATAAAGACATCACCAATGCCAGGGCTTTGCTTATTTTCTCAAACATTTTAGAGGACCGGACTCTTAATAGAATACTAGACAAAGGGAGGAGTTTGATCAGACAGTCTTCATGGTTACTTCAGCCTGCCTGACATATCCTCACATCTCCCCATCGAGGTAACAAATGCCAATACTTAAAAAAACAACAAAATAAAAACCCACAAGTAATGTCCATAAAAAAAAAACAAAAAAAAAATAACATCACTATAAAGGGTCGACACGTTTGATGTTGCTAAAAACAAGCTTTCCTTTTATTTGGGGCCGCAGAATGCAATCAGCACACTTTGTAATTAACTTACCTCTCTGCGAGGTGCACTAGTGTGAACAGACGTATTATTCAGCAGGGCAGATTTTATTTCATGGTTGGTAATGTACATAGAAACATTTGGCAGATCTGCTTCCCTATTGACTCGCTAAATTACAAATAAAAAAAATAAGACTAGCCACTACAGAACGCTTTTGGATCTAGAAAGAGCCACACAACTGTCATCTATGGCCTAATGACCCTTCCAAAACATGTGCCTATCACTTACCGATTTTATTGAGAACAAGTAGCAGTTTTTTGTTTGGAAATTGGAGAACGGCTTGTTCTGCTTGCACACAGCGGCTGCCTAGAGGGTCTCTGGCATCCAAAACTTCCATGACAACATCAGAAGCCTCAATCACCTAAAGGAGGATACATTACATAGGCAGGGTCCATAATGCACCCTAAATAGCCACACTGCAGGAAGGGCCCGCACTGATGGACCACACACTGTGCAAATATGTAGAGCGCATTTGTAGTAATTCTGCTGCAGCTTTATTTACATTTTTGCTAACCCCTCTGACACTGTTGATCACGTTATCTTGCTAAACAAACTCCAGTGCTCTGGAATAGGGAAGCATGCTTTAAACTGGTTTAATTCCTACCCATCATGTAGATCCTAAGGCTTTGGTCCCGCTGCGTCCGGCGGCGCGCGAAGCCGCGTGCGCCACCAGCCCTTTACCTGCAACCTGTTGGTCCCCGCTGCCTCCTCCCTCCGTGGCTCACTACGTGCTGTGACGCGTCAGCCGGCCAGTGCTACCAGGTGGTGGTGTTCTGAAGCGTTGACGCGTCACGTGGTGCGCGTGTGAGCCAATGAGGAGGTAAGGAGGGGAGCAGGGAAGGAGCTACGGGAGGGAGGCGGCCTGTTGAGCTGTGTGTGTGTCATGGCTTTTATTTATTTATTTTAACTTTTGGCCGGCCCGGTTCCATTCGGGAGGAGGGAATGCTGAATGCTGAGCTCCGTGTGTTTTTTAGTTTGGCCGGCGTCAATCAGAGGGGCACGTGACCGAGCAGGAACTAGTCTGGGTGCGTGTGTTTCACTCTCCACTCTGCAGACCCACTTCCTATGCCAACACCCTGTGTTAATGCCTGGCTTATTTGGGAGGGAAAGTGTTTGTGCAAAGATTTCTGGTATGAGGCATATATGGTACGAGTCTCAGGGAGGAAAACAAACATATGTTAGTTTGGCCGGTGTCTGTCGTGGCCCCGCCCCCGACCAGTTTTGGCCACGCCCCCGCACAAATGCTTTCTGTGGACCACAGATAGCATGAAGTGCCTCTCAACGCGCCGCCTGTTTGCAGTGCGGGTGCGCTGTCCGAGGCAGCGGGGCCTTAGCCTAGCGTGTCTCTCGGCTACCAACTCCAACCCCTTGGATATAACCTGTGGTGTCCCGCAAGCCTCTGTTCTGGGGCCCCTACTCTTCTCAGTGTTCATTAATGATCTTCCTACAGCTGTAAAGGAGCTTCAATACGCATGTATGCAAGTGACAATCTTATATGCGCACAGCCCTAGCCTGTCTGACCGTGGACATGTACTTCAATCTGACCGAGACTTGAAAATTTGATTTCACAAAACAGTTTTTAAACACTGACAAGACTAACAATGGTATTTGGGACCAAGTCTAAATTTCTAAAGGTCCCTTTGAATGAGCTCCAGATCAGAACCAAATTTAATACTATCTTTGCCCCTGTTACTAGTTTCAAATATTTGGGCATATGGTTTGACTCCAATTTAACATTTGGGTTGCACATTGATAACCGGATATACAAAACCTATGTCAAACTAGATGTACTATACAGAAACAAATCCTCCCTAAAGCTGCGCTTATAGTGCCGGCGACGCGACAGCGCGGCAAAACAAATGCATTGTCGCCGTCAAGGGCGCTTATAGAGCACGCGACGGAGCGACAGTGCTACAGTGCTACCAGAAATCTGGAAGTCACTGATATTTGATTTTTTTCGGCAACGGTCTCCCCTTGCAGCCAATCGGGAGCTTCTCCGTGCCCCTGCCCTCCCCTTTTATGACATCCAGCGACGTCGCCTAAACGTCAAAATACAACTCGTCGCAATAGCGACGGGTGACGTCATCGGTCGCGTCGCTGTCTGTATAAGCGCAGCCTAAGTCTGCTGGTCAGAAAGCGCATTGCACAGCAGATGCCGATGCCAATTATAGACTATGGAGACATAGTATATGGCACGGCAACCCAAATGCAACTTGGCAAACTTGACACCCTCTACAACTCACTATGTCGCTTTGTCCTCCAATGCAACTACAACACACATCACTTGAGTCTACGCGCATTGTTCATCTTTCCTTCAAAGACTTCTTGGGCAAGCTACCTGCCTATCTGAACAAGCTCCTCACCCCTACCACATGCAGCACTTATCCTCTGAGATCTGACTCCAAGACTGCTCATGGTCCCAAGGTTCAACAAAGTATCCGGCCGCTCCTCCTCTTACCGTGCACCCCAAAACTGGAACAACCTACCGGAGACTCTCACAGCCACCACCAGTCTAAGTTCTTTCAAAACTAAAGCGGTCTCACATTTTAATCTGGTCTAAAGATATATCTTTAACTGTGCATGCAATGTCTTGTATATAATGTATAACCCTTCTCACTTAATGCAACTATGTATTTGTAACCATGCATGGCATCATAACTCTGCCCAGGACATACTTGAAAACGAGAGGTAACTCAATGTATTACTTCCTGGTAAAACATTTTATAAATAAAACGCAAGGATTACGATTTTCAAAAATAAATAACGTGCACAGAAACCCCTATTGACTGCACAGGTAGTGCGATAGTGCCCACATTAATTCATTCAAAGTTACAATTTTGCAAACAAACTGTGTGTAGTATTGTAAATATTTTTTTTTCGTTAATTTTATACCCCCCCAGCACCCACCTTATTCACTTCGCAACACAATGATTTCCTCGAGTTATCACATGGCTTTTTTTTCGATTTCGACTTGTCTTTAGTATTTTTTTCCTAGGGATGGGAACAAGGGGACAGGTTTAAATAGAAACAGAGCAACACATTTTTACACGTACCAATACCAAGCAAGAGGAAACTTACCAACCAATTTGTTGCATCAAGTTCTCTATGGCAGCCAAATACTGTGATAGGACAAGCACTTGTGAGCACTATGAGCAGGCGTTACCCACCTCGGGCCAGGTCTCCAGTGACTGCTGTGGCGCGCACTCCCGGTCTTCTACGGGGCAGGCCCCAGTAGGCGTGAGCGCACAAGCCGCGATGCGCGACCGCCTTGGACAAGACACGAGATTTTTGTCTTTTGGAGCGGCGGCCGAGCATTGGCCATGTCATGGTGGCGGTTCAGCCAATGAGGGCGAATCAGCCGCGTGACGTCATGGCCGCCCCCCCCGGTCGGATCTCCTGCTCTCCACTACAAGCACAGCCACAGACCACAGGCCGCGGCTGAAACGGGTGCACATGCCACCAGACGCTCCGGCACGCATGCAGCCGCAGCTTAAGTAATTTCTGTCAGCGCTCTCGAAGGAAGCACAAGACATGAATATATCAAATATAAGACTAACGGGGAGGGACGAGCGCCGCCAGAGCGGGACTGGAACAAATATCGGAAGGTAAATTTTCTCTTTTCTCCTACGTCCTCTATGGCAGCCAAATACTAATGGGATGTATCAGAGCCTTCACTAGGCTGCTGGGAGGGAGACACTTTTGGTAAGAACACAATCGCGATCCTGTAGGCATTCAGTTTATTGGAATTGATAAATTAACTATAAATTGGAGGGGTGGCAATAACATCAATGCCATCTCCAAGCTTGAGACCAAGTGGATCCATACCATGAAGACACTGGTTTCACTTGGTCTCAATACAGACATAGATCTTGGTGCATTTATGCAGTAATTTTACATGTTAAATATTCCTGCTTAGATGCAGGAATTAAAATCTGTTTAGATCCCAGTAGTTGGAATGCCTACTAATCACTATACACAATTCTCTGCTTTACTTTATCTAATTTATATTATTGTATTTATTCTACTTTCTATATTCACTTTATAAGGAATGTTGTATAAAATATCTATATAAAAAAAATAACCCTATATGTTATTATAATTGTATATATGTCCATATCTCAACCATACCGAATCTATACACACATGAATTTTGGTTAGGATGTTTTATTTTATATTTTCATCAACCTTGCATCATTATTCCATATATGTAATTGTATTTGATTTAATATTAATCTTTTTATTATTTGTTAAAATTGTTTGTTTAGCTATATCATTTTTAACTATGAAATTTATGTGTTCGCCATGTATGTCTTTTATTCAGATAATGTTCTTGTGTATCCAGAAGGTATGTGGGCATTGGTTAGCCAATTAACCTATTGGGAACCAGTATAGCCTATAAAGCTACCAGCAAGATACACAACCACATTCCCCTGACAAAGTCTTTTCATTAAATCGAAACGCGTAGGGTGGAGGCTTAAAGAACATTTCTATAGCTTTCCCTACTCTCTGGATTACCAGTATCTTACACACACAGCAATTTTTGTGTTGATATCTCCTGCGTCCCCGTTTGACGGACTTTCACATCGTGACGTCATACTCGCGATCTCGCGAGACTGAGGGCTAGCAGGGAGAAATCTGCAGGCAGCTGTGGACAGACCTGTATCAGCGCGCGGAGACTCAGCGTTCCACGTGGAGCCAGGGCTGATCGCCAAACAGAGCAGCTGGAAGGAGAGGATTTTATGTATTCTACATGCCTGATTTATCTGCTACTTTGTAGTAGCTCTCTACTGTTGCGCAGTTTTAAAGAATACAAAGTACTTTCACCATATTCTGTCTCTTCATTTCATGGTCATTTACATTGTCCCTAGTCTATTTAATTTATGTATTAGCTGTATACCATTATCTTGCGCCTGTGTTTTTCTCTGTTTCATATATTGTACTATTGTGTATAGTTCCTACACTGTGGCAGCATTTAATGGTACATTTTCTTGTTTCATTGTGTTAGATTGCGCACTTAGTTTTTTTTATAGGATAGAGATAGATAGATAATTAAATGCTTTATTGCTAACGGACACACACCTCCCTGAAAGGCAGTACTGTGCAGTAGAAGTTAAGTTTTTGTTCAGAGTCAATGACATCACTCCAATCAAATGGTGTAGCAGCTAGAGAATCACTACCAGTGTATGAAGGGTGATGGGTTCGATTTGTGCATGGTATGGTAACATTATTAGTGTAGGGGGGAGGTGTGTGTATGTGTGGCTGTTAGCAATAAAGCATTGAATGTTATAATAATAAACATTGGAGAAGTGCGCCGTGCACGTGGACACAGGGAGAGAAGAGAGCTGCGGAGAGGAGAGAGCTGCAGATGATGCCGGGTAAGTCCTCGCACGGAGGCCATTTCGCGATCCTGGTTATAACGCAGTCTCATTATGTGGACCTGAGCACCGCGTTATAACGGGGTTCAGCTGTAATAATAATGATTTAAGACCATATAATTGCAAATTGTGCAATTTATAAATAAACCATTATATCACGCGAGTACATTCACAGGTCTCATACAACCCTGCTTTTCACCATCATTTCTAAGCATACAATACTTCTACTGCAGTCAGGATTCTGGTTAATGACATGCAAATGAGTACACTGTGTTGTCACCTTTTGCTTCGTGTCCATTTAACATGAACCCTTATAATCTTCTGCCTGCCATATTACACAGCTTTTCATCACAGCCTGGGTTAAAGAAGCGCAGAGCCAGTAACCTACTCACAGACAGCGGTTTCTACATTTTGGGTTTCATCAGTGTGAGGCTGATTATACTGGCCGCTAACTTTAACCCTTCCATACTGACATCTACAGAATGCTGTAGTAAAAACAAGCATCTGTGTTTGTGTACCACACGAGATAAGCAGACCCTGTAATACACGTAGCACACGAGATAAGCAGACCCTGTAATACACGTGCCACACGAGATAAGCAGACCCTGTAATACACGTAGCACGAGAGATAAGCAGACCCTGTAATACACGTAGCACACGAGATAAGCAGACCCTGTAATACACGTGCCACACGAGATAAGCAGGCCCTGTAATACACGTGCCACACGAGATAAGCAGGCCCTGTAATACACGTGCCACACGAGATAAGCAGGCCCTGTAATACACGTGCCACACGAGATAAGCAGACCCTGTAATACACGTGCCACACGAGATAAGCAGACCCTGTAATACACGTAGCACACGAGATAAGCAGACCCTGTAATACACGTAGCACACGAGATAAGCAGACCCTGTAATAAAGGTAGCTCACGAGATAAGCAGGCCCTGTAATAAACGTGCCACACGAGATAAGCAGACCCTGTAATACACGTGCCACACGAGATAAGCAGGCCCTGTAATACACGTAGCACACGAGATAAGCAGACCCTGTAATACACGTAGCACACGAGATAAGCAGACCCTGTAATACACGTAGCACACGAGATAAGCAGACCCTGTAATACACGTAGCACACGAGATAAGCAGGCTACCTTTTTCTGTGACTGCTTCTTTTCAGTCGTGTCTTTTTTTCGCTCTTCCAAATTCCTTTTCTTTGCCACTTCATTCTGTCGCTCCAGTTTTTGGGCTTTCTTCAGTTCCTCTCGCTAAAAGGAAAAAACTAAATGACTGGAAAAGTACACGTTTTCTCATTCTGCGCAACATCATTTTTCAGCAGAGAACATGAAACACACGTAAATAATATTAAAATTACCCTTTGCTTTCTCAGCTCTGCTTCCCGAAGGATATCTTCCTTGAAGGGAGCATCATTGGGGATGCTAATGTCCTTCTTCTGCTTTTTATAAACACGTTTTTTTGCTTCTTTTTTTACCTTTCGGTTGTGTTCTCTGACCTTACGGGAAAAAATAAGAACCCTAAATAAAAGCAGTTCCACTTGTCCTGTATGAAGATCTCACCTCTCTCTCTCTATCATCATCTACTTAAGCACCAATAACGTGCGCTTCATGTGCTCCTTCTAAATGCGTATTCAGAACTGTGCTATCTTAGCTCTGAAATGCCCAAAGCTCTAAGATTTTCCGTCTGAGTTTTTTTTCCTTTTTAATTCTTATTTGGGAAAATAGGACATTTGCCACACTTCTAAAGTCATATTTCTCATTGTAGCAATGAAGAAGTTGGCATTTTCAATTTGGTGGCCAGTATGTTTCATAAGGGAACCAGCTGGTTGCCAAGACAAACTCACTGCCAGAGGTCCCCATGGCACAGCTCAAATTCTATTGGACTATCCAACCCAAAATATGAAAAGTAAAACATAAAAATAAAAATGTGTTACTTTAATCATTGCCATGTTGACTGAGCCAGTCAGAATGTGAATAAACTTAAAATATATTTCCTTTCATTATCTGGCATACCTGGAATGAATGTGAGACATTTGTGAATTTGATTTCAAAGAAAAGTAGAACACACTTACAGTATTTAAATATTGGACGTGTAGTGTGGCAAGTTCAACAAGAATATGCCTTGTAGGAGCCGTTCACCCTAACAAACCTTTTCACCGGATTAAACCGCATGGTCAGCTCCGGGACCCTCGCTTGCAGAGATACTTAACCGGTGACGTTACGAGTATTACTTTCCGGTTTTTAAAGGGGGTTTAAATGGCTACACAATAGGAAGCAACAACCGATGTTGCAGCTTCATACTGGCTGAGATCTGGCAGCCATTTTGTTTCACACAGAAAAGAAAGAAAGCTCCCTAATGGCCGCAAAAGAGAACACCTATGCCTATATTAAAAGTTACTATTTATTAATAAATGATTAAAATATATTTATTGCAGCAAAACTAACGTGAACC
Organism: Ascaphus truei; assembly: GCF_040206685.1. Lineage (NCBI taxonomy): Eukaryota > Metazoa > Chordata > Amphibia > Anura > Ascaphidae > Ascaphus > Ascaphus truei. The sequence continues at coordinate 44,259,486 of NC_134499.1, forward strand.
AAAGTGAATAAAATAATTAAATTAAAAACGGAGAAGGTAAGCGCTACCACCTAGTGCGCTGGCTATATCGGAGAGGTCTGTTGCCTTTTCTCAGTTAGAGTGTTTCGGAGCCTTCAATGGGAAGCACAACACTCGGACTACTCTCTAATTGATATGGTTCCGAGTACAAGACACATACTTTGTGATCTTGAGATAGCTGTATATTGCTTACCATGACAGATCTATAGGTTCATTAACCTTTGAACCTGATGGTCTGGTACAATTGTGTGTGTATATCTACATATATTTGCATCAAGCTGGCTCAATTAAACACACCACATTATTTTTGAGCGCACACACTATATTTGGCTATACTCTCCATTCTCTAATTTAGGAGTAGTCCTCAAACGACACAGAATTGTATTGGAACTACTACCCCTGCTAGTATAATTATATAGCAGTGGGACATCCTGATTGACATAGTTGTTCCCAGCTTACACTGTCGGTTTGAATAAGAGCACACAGTTACCTTCTCCGTTTTTAATTTAATTATTTTATTCACTTTGGTTCACGTTGGTATTGCTGCAATAAATATATTTTAATCATTTATTAATCAATAGTAACTTTTCATATAGGCATAGGTGTTCTCTTGTGCGGCCATTAGGGAGCTTTCTTTCTTTTCTGTGTTCATCATTAACCCCATCCCTGCCAGCACCACCTCCGCACCCTTTATTGCAGTTTTTGTTCCGTTATCACATAGGTCACCATTTATTTGTTTTCCCTCCTTTAATATTGGTGTAGTGCAAGGTACACAATTTGACCTTTTAGGCCATTCTACCTAGCCATTTTGATTCCCCTGAAGGGATTTAAACCTGGTAAGAATCAGTAACTCGGGAAGCAAGACGGCACCGGAGGGGTGTTGGACTGAGGGGGACCCCCCAATTCCCACTCTAAAAATGGGGCAAAAACAGTAGGAGGAGCTGCCCGTCAATATTGACATGAGAGAATTAGATGTATTTTTAAAGAAACAGTCACAGTATGCGCATCTTAGGCTGCGCTTATACAGCCGGCGACCGATGACGTCACCCGTCGCTATTGTGACGAGTTATATTTGGAAATTTAGGCAACGTCGCTGGATGACGTCATAAAAAGGGAGGGCAGAGTCACGAAGAAGCCCCCAATTGGCCGCCTGGGGAGACAGTCGCTGAAAAAAAAAAATCAAATAACCGACTACCAGATTTCTGGTAGCACTGTCGCTCCGTTGCGTGCACTATAAGCGCACGCGATGGCGACAATGCATTTGTTTTGCTGCGACGGTGACAATGCATTTGTTTTGCCGCGACGTCGCGTCGCCGGTACTATAAGCGCAGCCTTACATTAAAAAAAAAAGCTTAATGTAGATCACTTTCCAATAGAAAATTGGTTTCCTCACAATTTCTTAGGTGTTCGTTATGAATATTCAGACAACTGAGGTGCATTGGACCCTACAGGTTTGTTAGCCAGCTTTTATACCAAGATAAAACAATTTACAAAATAAATGCGTGATTCGAAATACATACCTTTTTCTGGATCTTATAACGTTTGTGACATGTCAAACGCTTACTGGCTTTTTTGAGTTCTACAAGAGTAAAAACAGATATAACAATCAGGTGAACCACAGTAGTTAAGTGAAGAGAACTACTAGTCATACTGGGCGTTGGGAGCATACTTTCCTTGCAAGTAGAGCCATGTCTTACTCCTAGACCTTCAGCAAAAGAATTGACGAATCACCATCGAGTTCTTTATAGATTCACTAGACAATTTTGCACATATATGAACTCTGATCTTGTCCACTAAAACGATATCACAACCTGCAAACCCTTACAACTCTCTCCTCTTGATCTATATGCCCCGTCTCGGCTCCGGCACACCCGTACGTACCGCTAACCTACAGCTTAGGTTAAATTCGCAAACAATCTTCCTTTGCACTGGCTCCTCTGAACGCCTATGGTAGAAATTGCACAGGCTGATTTTCTGCACTACAAAATGTCTCGCCTGCTTTAACTCTGCTCTCCAAGGCAAACACTACTTTGCCTTACAAATCCAATCTGTCTTACCTGTATTTGACTCTCTCCTCCCACCAAGCCTTTGCTGATCATGTTAACTGCAAGGGGAATGGTATCCAGATTCCTTCTGTCTACTCCTTTTACAGATTTGGAATTTTCCAAGCGGTCTCTCTTCTCCCATCCCCTCACACCTTACCAGAACTCTTGCTCCAGTCTCAGTCCCCACTCTCGCCCATATCTTCAATTCCTCACTGTCATCTGGCATTTTCCCCTCTAAGCATGCAGTGAGTGGTCACCCAGATTCTCATTCTCCTGTATGATCAATTTTCTTAATTCCCATGCCCTCCTTGACCCTTTACAATCTGGCTTTCATACTTCTCATTTATTAGGACTGCTCACTAAGGTAAGTAGCCAATGATCTACAATAAGTAAAATCCCATTGTCATTTTTTCCCTATTTATCCTGCTCGATCTCTGCTTCCCAAGATATTGTCGATCACATCTTCATATTCTACTGCACATTTTCGGTACCTGTTACACAAACATATCTTCGTCTACTGTTGGTGTATCTCAGGGCTCTGTTCTGGGACCTCCTATTTGTGCTCTACACATTATCACTTGGTGACCTCATCAACGCTTTTGGCCTTAGGTATCATCTATGCAGATGATACGCAAATATATCTATCCACCCCGACCCTCACTCCTGCAATCCAGTTCCAGGTCTCTACTGGCCACCTTAAAAACTTAAGTCTAAAATGAAGCCCCTCATATTTCCCTCTAAACCTGGCCCAATAACCCCCCCACCCACCATCACAGCAAACGGTAGTACCATCTATCCTGTCATCAAAGCACGTTGCCTGGGAGTGATATTTGACTCCTCCTTTCCGCCTCCATTCATGGTATTGCTAAAATGTGTCGCTTCTTCCTCTGTAATATTGCACCACCCGTTCCTCTGTCAATCTACTGCTAAAACTACACTGCAAGCCCTTATCCTATGGGTTACTCAGCAGGGGAGCGCAATATTTTTCCCCAGTGCCCCCTGCCGGCTGTCCTCTCCACGCACCCCCTTCCCTTGCTCGTCCTTGCCCAGATGCTGGGAACCAAGGTGTCATGACGTCACATGACCCTGCAGCGTCATTTGACGTTGCGTCTCCAGATGCCGGCTGAACCACGGTAAGTAAGGTTTACAGAGGCCTTCGCCTCTTCCCTGGCACTTCATTTGAGTGCCTTTGGGAAGCGCGTGGGGCCTCTGTAAACCCCACGCCCCCTGCAGTTAATCTCGCGACCCCCAGTTTGTGCACCGCTGGGTTATTGTAACATATTGCCAACAGGCCTCTCTGCTTCACAACTTTCTCTTTTGCAATCTATCCAAAACTCTGCTGCTAGAATAATTGCACTCCCCCAAGTCTCTGGTCATCTCCTTCAGTCCCTCTTCTGGCTTCCCATCAAGTGCCGGATCACCTACAAAAGTTATCCTCCACTTTAAGGCTCTACGTTCATCACGTCAGTCCTACAGATCAGCTTTTATCTTGTTATATCCCTGCTCTCTACCCATAACTGTCCCCTTTCCACCTCCTTTAACCTATATTGCTTGCTCTTTCTTGCCGTAAACGGTTTTCCTTCACAGCCCCTCACTTGTGGAACTCACTCTCACTCAGTATACACGAAGAGTCTACTCTCCCCACCTTTGAGTCGGACCGTAGAGAGTGCAAGTGGCGCACACTCTTTTTTTTTACGTTGAATTAAAACAATCCACATGTAGATTATTGCGTAGCATATGCTCCTTTAAAGAGGCATGTCCACAAACGAATCTCTGGGATAGAACCAATCGAGTCGCCCCAAAAGTGTCTCCCTAAGAGGGACTGCCCAATATGCCATCACTGGCCCTGTCCACCAAGCCAGCATAGAACAGGTTAAAAGCATGAGAAGAGACACTTCTATGGCTGGTGCCATGGTGCCGCAGACTGTGCTGATCGATCAGACTGCCTCAGGGCAGTGATCGCGTCCATGTGGAACGCAAAAAAATCAGTTGAAACTGATTTCTTGGCGCAACAAGCCGGTCAAGTGAGTGGTTCGCCCAATGAGTGCGAAACAGCTCCGTGACGCCCCTTGGAACGCCCCGTCCACCATGGCCAGGGAAAACAAATGCTTACGTTCCCGCCTCCGCACGGATGAAGGCACCATGGCCCCAGCCTAACAGTCCATCACCCCCGCATCTGATTGAGGTAGTGTGTGTTGCTATGCTGCTTTATAGTACTACAGAACAGATTGAAGAATAAAAAATGTCTATTTGGTTCTTGAAGCAGGGGGTATCCAGAACTGAACCTCATTAATTTCAGCTCCAGCGCCCCCCTGCTACCAGAGGTACATACCGCCGTAGTGAGTGCCGGTAGACACTCCAGGGTTCACATTATGATTAATTTTCAAAACTCCTGGCCTTGCAAGCAGATAGGAAGCAGTTATGTCACCCGCCTATGGGCCCATGTGATCAGGGACTTTAAATCGCAGAGATATTGACACCCCATTCAGAGGTCTCTCTGGAAGCAGGTGGTCCCATGCTGAAATTAATGGGGTGCAGCTCAAGAGACCCTGTGCTTCAAATCATGGGAAATAAAAAATGTAAACCATGCTCGGATTGCTCCTTTACATATTTATAAAATACATGATAATAGCCTGGACTCATGGCTACTGTGCTACACACCCAGTCGCTCCCAACAACCATTGTGGTCAAGCACTGCCATCTATTGCACTTATTGCCTCACCTGCAAATCTCCCAACATGCCTGGGCTCCCAGGGCAGTGATTATTTCCTACTGTCGGATATTGTTTTCTGCACTTGTATTACAACTCCCTGGGTGCTATTTAAATAAAGATATCCATACCACACATCAGATGTTTTACAATGAATATTCACACTGTTAACGGGACGTTGCTGCCAAATGGGCCTGTCAATGCACTACTTGTCCCCGAGGCAGCAAGAGGTTGGTTAGCAATACATTATGAAAAGCAGCAAGGACTTGCACTGGGGACATGTCTGCCTAATCACACACAGAAATCGTAGTCTTCAATGCAACATAGAAATTGTTGGCAGAGAAGAGCCACCTGGCACCGCTAACCTGCCCATATCCCCACCCGTGGTAAATCCGGTTATATTTCATGTCTGGCTTTATGTCGCATTCAGCCTCATGTCTGTCACCAGCATTTCGGATTCCCTTACTGTACTGGGCTCTTGGGACGCGATTCCAGCGGGTTTTCCGTGAAGTAATTCCTCACATTTCCCTGCTACCCTCACGCTTCAAGGAAGGCGAACGAGGGACGGGGACGCTCTCCGGGAGCCACGCGGGCGCTCTCCGGGAGCCACGCGGACGCTCTCCGGGAACAGACACTGCCATGACCCCGCGTTTTACCGGACATACCCTGGTCCCTCGATGTGACGCGTATCTCACAGCCCATGTTTGTGGCACCTATGATATATATATAATATACCTCTATATATGCCACTTTCTATCCCTTGTGTAACACACAGAAGTAAATGCTGAAAATACAGCTATTGTTTTAATGGGAACTCACTCGGCCGCTTCATGGTCACGGATCTCACTCACACCACGTGGAGACGGAAAGTGCTCCAGCCGTCAAGCGCTTACAGTAAAACCTCCTCACTTCAGCAATATTTACGACACGTTCCGCGCTGCCGTGTGTTTATTTGCAGCGCCGAAAAGCAATCAGGGTGAGGGCGTGTACAGGTCGGGCACAGCACAAGGGGAACTCGCGATATTTTATAGTAGTCTATTTCATGAGCGAGAGTTTGACGAATCAGGGAAGCCCACAAACAAAATGGCCGCCAGGCGTCATCTCTATAATACCATAGCCCCGCCCACGCGCGCGTTCCCATCGGGACCGCCCCCGAGAGCGCGCGGCCGGGCGTGCGTCACTCGCGGCCTTGTTGATGCTGGTGCGCGGTTCATTCAGTTTCTCTCCAACGGCTCCAGCGGCCCGAGTATCCCGCAGCACTGGCGGCCCCCGTGTGGCAGAGGCAGCGCCTGTCCGGGTGGAAGCGGCGGTCGGTGAGTGAGTGAGTGAGTGGGCGGAGGAGATGATGTGGCCCTCGTTGCTTTGGGTACAGAGGCCGCTTGTTTCTTTTGTGTGGCAGCTCGTCGCATGGCCTCTCCTCCCCCATCTCCCCATTACCGGCGCGTCTCTCTCCCCGTTACCGGCGCGCCTCTCTCCCCGTTACCGGCGCGCCTCTCTCCCCGTTACCGGCGCGCCTCTCTCCCCGTTACCGGCGCGCCTCTCTCCCCGTTACCGGCGCGCCTCTCTCCCCGTTACCGGCGCGCCTCTCTCCCCGTTACCGGCGCGCCTCTCTCCCCGTTACCGGCGCGCCTCTCTCCCCGTTACCGGCCCGCCTCTCTCCCCGTTACCGGCGCGCCTCTCTCCCCTCAGGCGCAATGATCAGACATGAAACATTTTAACGTACGACACCGGTTTTATTATAACGTGTAAAGTATTACACATTTAACAGACAGAACACTTCTTTTCGGAGTGAGCTCCCTCAGGGTTTGTGATGAGTGAGTGTTACCATTGTCCCAGGGTGTGTATAATACTATTCTGGGAATAGAAATAAAGATTACAGTGTTTAGATGCTTTTTTTTTCTTTAGTAAAGTATGTGACAAATAGTACAGAAATAAGTGGTAAAAGGATTTACCTTTCGTGTCTGTCTGTGCAAAGTAAAAGTATCATATTCTGTAAGTTATTATTTTCTTTCTCCAGTTCGTCCAATTGTACAGTATGTTGTAGAATACGTCTTTACTTTAAATATAATGGGAGATAACTCTGTAGCCCGTATGTATCCTATTTGACTAGAGTATGATATATTTTATCCTTAGTGTACAGAAATAGCAGAATGAGCTATTTTTAAAAATGATAAATGTTTGTAGTTATTTCTTCCACATCTTGGCTGTTGAAATATCAGTATGTACCGAAGACACTTGAGAAAAATTACAGTTCAATTTTTTTAGCTACCGTATGGTAAATTTGATTAAGCCTTTCAGCCTTTATGAATTTCAGAAAGTGTTATTTAGGTGAAGGGGGTCATATTCAGGTCTTCTTGAATCAAATGTGATTAATGTTACTCATGTTTGGAAAGCAGACCTAGACACTTTGTTAATTGGTTCTTTCTTGTGTTGGTTGTGGTGCTGAATATATTCAGAAATGATCTGCCGATCAACACGAGATTGTGTGTAGAATGAATGAGGGACATTTACTATGGGAAAACATAACTCTAAAAGGACGGACAAGCTTTCTTGGATGAAGAAGTATATGATGGAACAGTTTGAAGTAGTCATTGTAGTTTTGTTGTCAAGGTGGGTGGTCCTTTTACAGAACCTCCATCTTGTTTAATGGGGTATTTATTGGAGTGTTTTGTTCTTAGTCACTATACACCTGATGAAGACTGTGACCCCCGAAAGTTGTGCTTTCACTGTCTCAAGCTAACTAAAACATCATTAATAAAGTTTGTTCTGCTAAATCTATTGAATCATGTGCAACAGATACTTTAGCTTTGAATTCCATGTTAGTGTGCTTTGAGGCCACTGGCATACATCCAGCCAGCTATCAGAAATTGAAAGAAAGTGGGTACACATTTGAAATTTACACTTGGTGCAGAGGACCCTAAATGTTTTTCAGGGAAAGGTCCAGAATCCGGATTCTTTATATTGGCTTATTTCCTCCCCCAAGATTAGCAGTTTGGGCGTTTTAGGATTCTGATATAGAGATCACCATCTTCAGATGATGGAGGACTGCTAGATGACGCTAGACATTTTAGAGACAATCCAAGCAGCATAAAAATAAAAAATATTTTTTTTGTTTTAATATATTGAACATTTGATTGCCTTTATTGAAAACGAATTACCGAAGCTTCTGATAGATCGGTTCTCCTGTGATTGATAAGCAGGACCGCCAACAGAAATCATGGGGCCCAGGACAAATGAAAGGAGCAAAAACATCCCTCCCCCCCCAGCCCATAGCATCTACCACAATTTTTTTTTAAATTGCGCAACTTTTACTTAACTGTTTTCTTGCTATTGTTAATACCTCTCTTCCTCAGTATTCAACATTTCAGACCTGAGGAAGAGAGAACTACAACTTATCGCACATAATTTAAATTAAAATAAAATGTTATTCAAACCAAACGATGAACTGGTATATAGAAAGTCCAAGAGCAATAGTAAATCCGACCAAGATTCAATGATGGTGTTGCCACACCGATGATACCTAACAAAGAAATGAAAGAAAAAGAAGCGCAAGCTCCATAGCGTGATACCGTACAGATAATTTAATCAAATTTGAAAATTCAGGAAAGATCATATAGTATTTTTAGACCTCGCACTCAGTGTTGATGATCTGGTAATTCAATCCAAGGTCCATTTTATGGAGGTGGCTCCATAAAGTGGTCCAGATTTTGAAAATACAGTAGACAGTCCAGTAAAGTGGTCCAAGTTTTGAACTCACATTGGAAGGTGCTCACTTGTGATCCTTTTTTTTAAAGGATCAGGTAACTCAATCTGCTCAGGTGGTCTTTCGCAAAGGAAAGAATATTAAAAACACTAGCACCGAGCAGATTGAGGATACCAGTGGGCAACATTCCACTCAACCCAAAGGCAACTCCAAATTTATTTATTTATAAAATATTTTACCAGGAAGTAATACATTGAGAGTTACCTCTCGTTTTCAAGTATGTCCTGGGCACAGAGTAAAACAAATAATACATGGTTACAAGTACAGTTACATAAATTAACGGTATACATTATATACAAGACATTGCGTGCACAGTTAAAGAAAATATATATTATGAGCGTATGAAACAGTTACAGACCAGGTTAAAATGTGAGACAAAGCCAGGGTGTGCAGCGCACAGCAATAAGGAGGAGCAGGTCTTGCAGAAAAATAGTCCTTTATTTAATTCATGGTGTGGGACAACAGCAAACCTTCAACGCGTTTCGTTCAAGGAACTTTATCAAGAAGTGCTGTTTTAGGTTAAGAGCTACAGTTTATATACAGCTGACTGCCTTATTTTCGCGCCAAATCGTGACGTCATGTTTAATGTTAAGCCACTAAGAACCGTTATACTCGCGCATGCGCGCGACGCCAACAACTCTATCATAATCTTTATGGTATTCTGAGTCCTCCGCGCATGCGCGCGGCGCCAAGGTATCAGGGGGTATGCTGCTGATGTCCGCCGAGTATTCCAGCTTGTACACGCCCTTGGGGCGGTCCTAAGCGCAATCCACGCCTCAGGCTCACACAGGATAACTAACTCCCCCTTCTTACTTATACCTCGCCAGCGCTCTTAGTGATCTCTGGTTATATAAGACCTCCGCGCATGCGCGCGGCGCCGAGGTATCGGGTGGCCCACTCCTAATGTCAGTCATTAGGAGTGGGCCACCCGATACCTCGGCGCCGCGCGCATGCGCGGAGGTCTTATATAACCAGAGATCACTAAGAGCGCTGGCGAGGTATAAGTAAGAAGGGGGAGTTATCCTGTGTGAGCCTGAGGCGTGGATTGCGCTTAGGACCGCCCCAAGGGCGTGTACAAGCTGGAATACTCGGCGGACATCAGCAGCATACCCCCTGATACCTTGGCGCCGCGCGCATGCGCGGAGGACTCAGAATACCATAAAGATTATGATAGAGTTGTTGGCGCCGCGCGCATGCGCGAGTATAACGGTTCTTAGTGGCTTAACATTAAACATGACGTCACGATTTGGCGCGAAAATAAGGCAGTCAGCTGTATATAAACTGTAGCTCTTAACCTAAAACAGCACTTCTTGATAAAGTTCCTTGAACGAAACGCGTTGAAGGTTTGCTGTTGTCCCACACCATGAATTAAATAAAGGACTATTTTTCTGCAAGACCTGCTCCTCCTTATTGCTGTGCGCTGCACACCCTGGCTTTGGATCTACACCCTAATACAGCTGCACGCTCTGGAGGGGAGACTGGAGAAGAAAGAAGATTCAGTGAGTACTAAACCTGGGGCTACCCAATGAGGAAAGAGAGGGCTGTCTTTGGCAACCCACTCCTACCTTCAGGGTACCTTATGCCCAATTAAAGGGACAGTGCTATTGTAAAATATTATTATCACCCAGTGTACTCCCCTCCTTCAATATAGTCCCAGCACTGTTGAGCACCATCACAAATACGCTAAAATGTGAGACAGCCTTAGATTTGAAAGAACTTAAACTGGTGGTGGATGTGAGAATCTCTGGTAGGTTGTTCCAGTTTTGGGGTGCACGGAAGGAGACGGAGGAACGCCCGGATACTTTGTTGAGCCTTGGGACCATGAATAGTCTTTTGGAGTCTGATCTCAGGTGATAAGTGCTGCAAGTGGTAGGGGTAAGGAGCTTGTTCAGGTAGCTGGGTAGCTTGCCCATGAAGAATATAAAGGCAAGACAGGAAAGGTGAACTTTGCGCCTAGACTCTAGTGATGACCAATCTAGTTCTTTGAGCATTTCACAGTGATGTGTGTTGTAGTTGCATTGGAGAACAAAACGACAAATTGAATTGTAGAGGGTGTCAAGTTTGCTAAGGTGGGTTTGAGGAGCCGAGCCATATACTATGTCTCCATAGTCAATAATTGGCATTAGCATCTGCTGTGCGATACGCTTTCTGACCAGGAGACTTAGGGAGGATTTGTTCCTGTAAAGTACCCCTAGTTTGGCATAGGTCTTGGTTGTCAGGGTATCAATGTGCATCCCGAATGTTAAGTGGGAGTCAAACCATAAGCCCAAGTATTTAAAACTAGTGACAGGTTTTAGGGTGGTGTTAGCGTTGGTTCTAATCAGGAGCTCAGTCACTGGAAGCTTTACAAATTTAGTCTTGGTCCCAAATACCATTGTTACAGTCTTGTCAGTGTTTAAAAACAGTTTGTTTTGGGAAATCCAGTTTTCGAGTCTCAAAAAGTCAGACTGAAGTATGTGTTGAAGGTCAGAGAGGCTATGGCTGTGTACATATAGGATTGTGTTATCTGCATACATGTGTATTGAGGCTTCCTTACAAGCTGTGGGAAGATCATTAATGAACACTGAGAAGAGTAGGGGCCCCAGAACAGAGCCTTGCGGGACACCACAGGTGATATCCAGGGGGTTGGAGTTAGAGCCTGAGATGGACACATGTTGGGATTTTCCTGATAGGTAGGACTGAAACCAGTTTAAAGCATGTTTCCCTATTCCAGAGCTCTGGAGTTTGTTAAGCAGGATAGCATGATCAACTGTGTCAAAAGCCTTTGCAAAAACTAGGAATACTGCACCAGTGAGTTGTCCCCGTTCCATTCCACACTGGATTTCATTGCAAACTTTTAGCAGGGTAGTTACGGTGGAGTGTTTGGGACGAAACCCAGATTGGAATTGGCTAGGGAAATTTGCTTTGGTAATGAAATCGCTTAATTGGGAGTGGACACATTTTTCCATGACTTTGGATAGAATTGGGAGAAGTGACATTGGCCTGTAGTTTGAGACAGTGTTTTTGTCCCCACTTTTGAAGATTGGGACAACTCTGGCAGTTTTCCAGGTCTTAGGGATATGGCCTGCAGACAGGATAGAGTTGACTATGGACGCAATTGGTTTGGCAATGGCTGGGGCACCAAGTCGTAGGAACCTAGATTGTAGTAAGTCGGGTCCACATTGGCTGCTTAGTTTTAGTTTGAGGAGCGCTTGTATAATCTCCTCTTCAGGTACTGGGTTAGGGTTAGGGAGGGGGTGGGACTGTAGGGGTACTCCCAGGATGAGATTCAGGTTTGTGGTTTGGGCTGTGTTTCGCTAATAAGTTAGTGGCACACCCCACAAAGTAATCATTGAATGCATTTGCAATGTCAGTGGGGTTTGTCAGAGTAATATCCCCCTTAGTGATATTACTTGGTTGTTGATGGTTAGGAGGCTGGAATATATTGTTGATAACCTTCCAGAAGTTAGCTGGGTTTGATGTATTCTGGTGGAGATTGTCAGAGTAATATTGTGCTTTTGCATGCCTTGTTTGCCTTGTGCACATGTTCCGCATGCATCTGTAGTGATTGAGATCCTTGGTAGTGCCAGTTACTTTGTAGCTTTTCCACAAGGCATCCCTGAACTGGTAGAGTGCTATAAGGTCAAGTGTAACCCATGGAAGGTGGGCCCCCCGTACCCTTATTTTGCGTAGTGGAGCATGGATATCGCAGAGTTTTAAGAACTCGGATTGGAAATAGTCGAGCGCAGAATCAGGGTCGGGAATTAAATCGATTCTGTGCCATGGGCAGTTGGTAAGGTCATCCAGAAACTGTTGTGGTTTAAAGTTTTTAAATGTTCTAGTGAGGAGAACTTTAGGGCTTGAATGGGGCGGTTTAATTTTTCTTACACAGTACCAAATGTGGAAGGACCAGATGTCTGATGTGCACCAAGCGACCCGTTCATGCGCCCTATATACTGAATTTGCCAGGGACAGGACAATGCATAAATGACATGGGTGGTTAAACAGTGGATGTTATTATTGATGCAATGGACTGAACCATTGGCATGGGAGGAAAAAGTATCTCCTTGAACATCATAGAGCCATTGTCAAAGGCGTGCTTACTTAGTGTCCCCAGGCATTTTGCACAGATCCATGCAAAAGATCCAGTCGGACTCAGGATCACAGCACTTGAGGCCATCAGCCTGTCCAAGTTTGGAGGTGATCGCTTCAAAGCACTCTGTGTCCGTGAGTCCTTCTGGATTTACACTTTAGGCCTGCAGGAGCCAGTGTCCCTAAACGAGTGTATTGATACCAGCATTTTAGTCTAGGCTTGTCCCGTTGTCTTTAGGGTTTGCGTTCGGCTCTTCTCCCTCTCTCTCTCTTATTGTGGTTCTAGGATACCCAGCTCCTTTAACATCTACTATCTCTGTTGTGCTTAGGAGTGACTTATGACCTTTCGTGGCACTGTCGCTCATTTCAAATTCTTTGTCTCCTATCATGTTTCTCTTTGAGGTTTCTCAAATGCCAAGTTTATTGTACACACTATTTTATATTTCTTATATCGTTTTTATTAGCATGTTATTGTCTATTCATATTATATATGTATAATTCTCTTGTTATATTGTTTTATTGCCCTATGACACATCTTCCATTTGGGGTAGCTCATAAGGGGTTAATATGATTTGTATTAATTACATATTTCTTACAGGGCTTTGCATATATTAATTTTCACGTTTTGTTTAACAAATGTCCCCCCCTTTTTGAGCACTTTATTGGTTGTTTTATTATTTGGCAATATGTGTCTATTTGTATGCATTGCAATGCAGCATTACAGGTTTTTAGTCTCTTTCCTCATTCATTATTGTTCACTGCCAGCATTATCCGAAGAGGAGATTAGACAAGCGCTCCTCAAATGAAAACTATGCAGCCAATGTGGACCTGACTTACTACAATCTAGTTTCCTAAGACTTGGTGCCCCAGCAATTGCCAAACCAATTGCTTCCATAGTCAACTCTATCCTGTCTGCAGGCCATATCCCTAAGACCTGGAAAACTGCCAGAGTTGTCCCAATCTTCATAAGTGGGGGCAAAACACTGTCTCAAACTACAGGGCAATCTCCCTTCTCCCAATTCTATCCAAAGTCATGGACAAATGTGTTCACTCCCAGTTAAGCGATTTCTATACGAGGACAAAGTTCCCCCCTCCCGTCCCGGTTGACCTCCGGTCCCCGCTTTCCCCCAGTGCCTGTGGCTGCTCCCGATGCCAGCAAGGGTGTTCCCCTCGGTCCCCGTGGCTGTCTCCGCTTCCCCCTCCCTTTCCGCTCCCCCCCCCCTCCCACAAATGTAAAAATAAATAAATAACAAAAAAAATATCCTCCTGGCTGATTGGCCAATTGGCCGTGACGTGGAATGGAGCCCTTCTCTGCAGGGGTAAGTAATGGCTGCTCCTCGCGCGCTCGGTCCCTGTTTCCTGCTCGCGCTTTCCCCCTCATCCCCTCAGTCTCCGCTCCTGTCCCTGTGGCTGCTCGCGCGGGGCAGGAGATGACAGCGGGGGATTTCCCCCCCTCTCCCGTCCCGCGTGCCCTCCGGTTCCGCTCCTGTCCCTGTGGCTGCACGCGTGGGGCAGGAGATGACAGCGGGGAATGTCCCCCCCCCCGAACCCGCTTTCCCTCTGGTCTCCGCTCCTGTCCCCGTGGCTGCTCGCGCGGGGCAGGAGATGACAGCAGGGGATTTCCCCCCCTGTCGCGCTTGCCCTCCGGTTCCGCTCCTGTGGCTGCACGCGCGGGGCAGGGGTGTTCCCCTCGGTCCCCGTGGCTGTCTCCGCTTCCCCCGCCCCCACACAGAGAGTGTATGTGTGTGTGTGTGTGTGTGTGTATGTGTGTATGAGAGAGAGTGGTGTGTGTGTGTATGAGAGAGAGTGGTGTGTGTGTGTGTGTATGAGAGAGAGAGAGAACGTGTAGGACACCAGAGGTACCCCCCCACCCCACCCCAGTCAGTCATCCCCCCACCCCACCCAGTCAGTCAGTCATCCCCCCACCCCACCCAGTCAGTCAGTCAGTCATCCCCCCACCCCACCCAGTCAGTCAGTCATGCCCCCACCCCACCGTCAGTCAGTCATACCCCCCCCACCCAGTCAGTCATACCCCCCCACCCAGTCAGTCATACCCCCCCCACCCAGTCAGTCAGTCATACCCCCCCCCCCCACCCAGTCATACCCCCCCACCCAGTCAGTCATACCCCCCCCACCCAGTCAGTCAGTCATACCCCCCCCCACCCAGTCATACCCCCCCACCCACCCAGTCATACCCCCCCACCCAGTCATACCCCCCCCACCCAGTCAGTCATACCCCCCCACCCAGTCAGTCATACTCCCACCACCCAGTCAGTCAGTCAGTCATACCCCCCCACCCAGTCAGCCAGTCAGTCATACCCCCCCCCCCCACCCAGTCAGTCAGTCATACCCTCCCCCCACCCAGTCAGTCATACCCCCCCCACCCAGTCAGTCATACCCCCCCCCCCCCACCCAGGCAGTCATACCCCCCCCCCCCACCCAGTCAGCCATACCCCCCCCCCACCCAGTCAGCCAGTCAGTCATACCCCCCCCACCCAGTCAGTCATACCCCCCCCCCACCCAGTCAGTCATACCCCCCCCACCCAGTCAGTCATACCCCCCCCACCCAGTCAGTCATACCCCCCCCACCCACCCAGTCAGTCATACCCCCCCCACCCAGTCAGTCAGTCATACCCCACACCCCCACCCAGTCAGTCATACCCCCCCCACCCAGTCAGTCATACCCCCCCACCCAGTCAGTCATACCCCCCCACCCAGTCAGTCATACCCCCCCACCCAGTCATACCCCCCCCCACCCAGTCAGTCATACTCCCACCACCCAGTCAGCCAGTCAGTCATACCCCCCCACCCAGTCAGCCAGTCAGTCATACCCCCCCCCCCCACGCAGTCAGCCAGTAATACACCCCCCACCCAGTCAGTCAGTCATACCCCCCCCACCCAGTCAGTCAGTCATACCCCCCCCACCCAGTCAGTCAGTCATACCCCCCCCACCCAGTCAGTCATACCGCCCCCATCCAGTCGGTCAGTCATACCCCCCCCCCCCACCCAGTCAGTCAGTCATACCCCCCCCCCCCACCCAGTCAGTCACTCCCCCCTGGAATGTTTAAAAGCACCCCAGAAGGGAAAACATTTGAACTCAGAATGATAAGACTCTTTGACACCAAAACCAAAGGACTTAATGCGGACATGGGCTTTCTCACACCCTATCAAAATTGTTTGTAATTATCCTGCTTGCCTCAATTCTTCTCCACACTTTCTCTCCCCCCCCAGCATCCCTTCCCCTCCCCACCTTTCTTTGACACTGTCCCCTGGCTTCAAACACTTAACACCCGACCTTATCTACAGTAAATATCTGTTTTTTTTTTGTTTGTTTTTCCCTCTCTCTACACTGTTTTAGCCATTGAATCCTTTGTATATCAGTATTGCAGACCTGAAGGAGAGGAGAACTCTTGTCCTATGACATAAATTGTTAGTCCAATAAAAAAGGTATCACCTAATACTGAAGAACTCATTTATTCTGCACTATCGCAACTGCACTAACACGGCTATTTTCTGCTTTATTTATATATATATATTAATTAGTTCGCACACGTCAGTTACAATTACCTGTGTGAGGCTGACGTTGGTATAGTTGAGGCGGTCGTGAGCGGTGGCGCGGCCGGACCGACCGCACAACTTCCAGAGGGTGAGGGGTTGGGTTATATCTCTTGTTACAAACACCATGCCCTCTCTTCTCTAAAGCCCTCACTCACTCCAATAAATTCGTAGCATTCGGCCTCTTGGAAACCTAACATTGATACCTGTGACCGCAGCCTGAGATCACTTGCTTAGTTTGAGGAACACACCCCTGGCATGTTGGTGCGGTCCGAGCACCGCTTGTACTGTTGCTTCACAGATGTGACGTCACCGGGAGTAGGAAGGAGGCAACCAAAATTCTAATGGCACTGTACTGTCAACCGATTACCCTGCATATCCTGATCCCAACCGGCTGCTCCTTCAATAATAATTGCCCTGCCGGGTATTTTTTACTTATCTGCAGCAGGCGGCATAGGGTGAGGAGGACCACAGCGACATCCTGGTGGCAGTGGGAGCAGAGGACGACGTCCGTCACAGCCGGTGCCGGTGGGAGCAGAGGAACATGTGACTGGAGCAGGCGCATTACTATTGGACAGACTGGGTGAACCGCGCTCCAGTGGTCTGACCCAGAAGTCTACAGACTTCCGTTGCAGCTCCTCCCCTGCTGTCCAATAGTAACACTCCTGCTCCAGTCACATGTTACTCTGCTCCTACCAGCACCGGCTGTGAAGAATGTCGTCCTCTGCTGCCACCGGCTGAAGGTTGTCTTCCTCTGCCCCCACCGCCACCAGGATGTCGCCGTGGTCCTCCTCACCCGCCGCCAGCTGCAGGTTAGTTTAACACTTGCAGTGACAGATGACCAGCGGGCCCCAGAGTTCTGCCAGTCTACCAGCAATGCAACCACCTGACTGCTTAGAGAGACGAACAGACCCCCGGTGACACAAATGGCATTGGAACACCCTCTGCTTCCGTCTCAATAGCCGCCTTGTGGTGGTCAGGATTTCCCTCACTAGAGAACGAGCAAAAATCAAATGTTGTTTCCTGAACATCATAATGGCTCCTTATAACGTTTAGGGGTTGTTTAATGTTAATTGTGTGACCCCAGCGACTTTGCTTGATATGGAAAAAAAAATGTTTAATTGAGTAGCAAGGTTCACAAATCCATGACCTTCATATGAAACATTAGTTTAGGATTTTAATTTAGGGTTTAACCATTTCTTTTCTTCCTTGCCTATTATGGAAGTAATGAAAAAGAAAAAAGGGCGCATTAAAATGCAAATAGACAATATGATCAAGTGCCTAATTGTGAGTATATAAAAACACTGATAATAGAGACGAACAATACAAAAATAGAAGTGTATATTTAAACACTCACAGTAGTGAAAGTGTAATAGTAAATAAAAATAAATGTGTATTTGCATATACACACAATTGTAATCGGCTAAAAATACTTCCCTTTGTCGGGTGGGGAAAAATACAATCCTAGAGGTCTGCCGCTCAGGAAAGTGAAGAACATTTAAACATGCAGTTGTCAGAGTGGGCGGTCAGGACATGCAGTTGTCGGAGCGGCAGACCTGGCTTGGCTTGTTGTGTGCGCGGCAGACAGCTGGCGGTCGGGCGTAGGAGCGGACATCACGGCGAAGTGTCCCGCTGCGTTTTGACAGCACCCAAACGTCCCATTCCGGAGAGCCGACTGAACTCGATAGCGTGACTAATAAGTTTCTAACGGAGACGCATATCGGTCCCCTGGTTGTCCCTACCGTGCGAAGATTGAGTGGAAGTTATATACAATAAGCTTGTTTTATCTTTTATTCTGTACATATCTGTAATACAGAGTTGTGTGCTCCTTCTTGTTTTTGTTCTTGCTATTATGGAAGTGTTTTATTGCCAGTTTGTACATTCAATTATCCTCTGTAATTTGTTGTAGGACATCGTAGAACCAGTGAGTTCCAAGAGGCGTAGAGCCACATCTCCATCTAGCAGCATCAGTGGTGGAGACTTTGAGGATGGCCACCACTCAACAAGTACGCCAACCTCTGGCCGGAAACGGAGGAGACTTCCTAATGTTCCAACTGTAGATCCTGTAAGTAGCTGTGCGCACCCGTTTCTGCATCCATTTTCCTTAACACCGGAGTTGAGTAGCGCATTTTCCTATAAGAAGGAAAAAATGGTCAATGGGATGGCCGTTTGAACTATTTATAGTGCTTTGGGTTTGGCAGCACTAAAGTGCTATCAGACTTCCGGCACTACCGCGTCATACGATCGCGCAATGATCGATCATTTCTAGCAGGCCCTGGATGCATCAAAGTGGAGGTAACTGCACCTATAAACTCAAGTGGACCCCATGCGTGCCAGGGTCCATGCAGTACCAGGTACATCATTCGGTCTCTTTAAAGGTTAAAACTCTTCGAGGTCTACATTCTTTGCCTTAAAGTTTTTAGTAAAGCATAAAGAAAAATAAGATATTTTCTTTGTGATATTAATGGCTATATTTAGTAAGCAGTCTTCTGCCGTAAGATACCTTCCTTCACTGGAAGACAATTTACAGCTCATTCTAGTCAGTGGGCTAGGAGTCAGTGTTCCGCAGTACCCTGGGAGCTGTGGGAATGTCAAAAGGGTGAAGCAAGTTTTATATTCTCCCAAAGCAGAGAAGGAGCTGGGCAGTTTCCGTCCATCCTACTTGGCTGCTGCTAAGTAATGCAGCCCGATCAGATGGTGGTGCCCGGAGCATACCTAGTACTGCCTGAGGCGGATTCAGACATTTGGTCACAGCTGTACCCTTGAGGAAGAAACTGGACGGGAAAGAGCTGTGAGCTGATGATTGGTGTCCTAATGTTTGTCTTAATTGGTATATGTATCTGCCATCTCATTTGGTATATGCATCTCCTTTTATTTGTGTGTGTGGCTGCCTGCCGTGTGTGTGTTTGTGTAGATGCCTGCGTTGCTGTGTGTGTGTTGCTGCCTGCGTTGCTGTGTGTGTGGCTGCCTGCCTGCCTTGCGGTGTGTGTGTGTGTGTGTGTGTGTGTGTGTGTGTGTGTGTGTGTGTGTGTGTGTGTGTGTGTGTGTGTGTGTGTGTGTGTGTGTGTGTGTGTGTGTGTGTGTGTGGTTGCCTGGGGTGCCGCAGCACGTGGGCATTATCCATAGGGGCGCCTTGAGAGAGAAAAAGGTTGAAAACCGCTTCTATAAGGGATCTTCCAGCACTTGAATGGCAGAAGACTGCTTAATATATATGGTACTAGGACCCATATATACAAACCATGTTAAGCCATAAGGTGCCTTTTAGCTGAGCACTGATTGGTAAATATTGCATATGGACTTTTTTCTACATATTTTGTCAATATTTTTGCTATTTTTCTTCTAGATTGCTGTGTGCCATGAACTCTATAACACAATCCGAGATTATAAAGACGAGCAGGGCAGACTTCTATGTGAACTCTTTATACGGGCACCTAAACGCAGGTAAGACGTGTGCGCGCGCGCGCTTCTTTACTTTTTCCTGTCAGACAGATTTTTTGTGATTACCCATAATCTTTATTCCTGTGATTTATTTGCTCATTGGAGACCAGCAGACATTGCTACCGAAAACAGCTGCTTTTATTTTACAGTGAAATGTGATCAGAATAAGAGGGAAATTGATTAAGATATGTACAAGCTTTTTTGTGTGTGGAACTGGCTGAGTGTTTGTCATTTATTTAACTTTTATTGTAATGTTGTAAAGTGCTATGTACATTGTTGGCTCTCTATACATATTGATGTGTGTAAATATAGTATTACACTTTAGCAAAGGATTATAATGTTATATTTTCAGATCAATGGCTGCAGTTTAGGGTTTGAGATCCCATCATGTGTTTTTCACATACTCAATTGGAATTCCATCATTGAGTTTTTTTCTGTCACTACACAGAAATCAACCAGATTATTATGAAGTTGTTTCTCAGCCCATTGACTTGATGAAGATCCAACAGAAATTAAAGATGGAAGAGTATGATGATGTACATGTACTGACCGCTGATTTTCAGTTGCTCTTTCAGAATGCAAAAGCTTATTATAAGGTAAGGGGCTGTAATTCTGTAAGCCCGTTAGGCTACTTTGTCACCCCATATTTACAATCCCGAGAGGGCTTAACCGTGGTTATTTTATAAGGTTTGACAATTCGCATACCTAATGTGTATTAGTCCCACTGACTACCCTCCTTTCTCACCCCCCACCCCCAACACTCCAGTTTTGCCCGGTGGACGTGGTGGGTTCGCTGCTCAGTATACTGGGAGATATCACCGTGGTTAAAGTAGATAAATATTTAAAAAAAACTTAAAATGCTAGGGTGGGCTTGATCCTTTAACAGACATTTTTCTTTTTTTTTTAATTGCACAAAACAGCCTGATACTTCAGAGTATAAAGCTGCGTGTAAACTGTGGGAATTGTATCTGCGTACAAGAAATGAGTTTATTCAGAAAGGCGACTGTGAAGAGGATGAGGAAGAGGATGAAGTGCTAGACAGTCACAGTGCAACCCCAGAGGGAGAAGTAAGTTTGTGAAAGTAATTGTGGCTACAGAATCTGCGTATGTTCTTATTAGATTCTTTCTGGTTTAGAATTAAAGCAAAGTAAAGGAGCCTAAAGTGTCCTTTGCCATATGTTGGTTACCTTCTTATACTACTCCCCTCATGTATAATACATTTGTAGTAATCAATATTTTACAGATTAAAACAATGATCTTGAAATGTTCCACTGTTTATTTCAGACCGCTCTTATCTCTAGATTATCTGTACTTTTTTCTTTTCTTATCAAAACATACCACTCTAGCTTTACCCAAATTGCAATTTAGGCGAGTGTTGAAAAGTTCACATAGAAATTCTTGGTGTGTTTTCATTGTTCTGTATGGAGAACTCTTAGACTTGAAATACCTAAATTACACCACAAACCTGTTTTTGGTGCATACCAAAGGATCTGAATGGCCCACATATCTCCATATTTATGCCAGCATCATCTGTATGTCATTTATTAAGTTTAGTGACTATTGCATTCTTTTTTACATCATTTATTTTAATTTTTCCTATTAGTCTGCTCAAAGTTACTTGAAACCAATCCTTGAACAGCTCCTAGACTCCATAAGCAGTGCCACTCACCCCACCGGGAGGATCATCAGTGAACTCTTTCAGAAGCTTCCTTCCAAGGTGGTGAGTAGTAAAACTTAATATTTTGGATTTGTAGTGGATGGATAAAATGAGAAATATGAGAAAAGTGAACTTAATATCCTAAATATGAAAAGGAAAATAATTGTGTGTTTACCTCTTCCAGCAGCAAATTGCAAAGTCAGTATAAC
Source organism: Ascaphus truei (assembly GCF_040206685.1). NCBI lineage: Eukaryota > Metazoa > Chordata > Amphibia > Anura > Ascaphidae > Ascaphus > Ascaphus truei. The sequence goes on from NC_134499.1 coordinate 44,280,952, forward strand.
CATCCCCAGACTGAGACCCAAAAGGTTGAAACCACAGTCTGTGAGTAGGTTACTGTCCCTGCACGTCTGTAACCCAGGCTGTGCTGAAACGCTGTATAATGCGGCAGGCAGAAGATTATAGGGGTCAGTGTTAAAAAGGACATGAAGCAAAAAGTGACACTGCTCATTTGCATGTAATTTCTCCGAATGATCTAGCGCTTCTCTCTGTCTCTTCCTATCTCTCACCCCCTTTCTCTCTCTCTCCCTCTCCCCATTTCTCTCTCTTTCTCCCCCCCCTCTCTGTCTCTCTGTCTCTCTCTCTCTCTCTCTCCTCTCTTTAGTATATTTATTATTAGAATATGAAATCTACTTTTCTCATATCACTGTTTACTAATCCATTATAAATCTGAAACTTGGTTAAAGGTGCAGACCCTCCCAATGTTAGTATGAAGCTTCTCCATTTTATGTAATGTCATTGTTTGCTCAACAAGAGCTTGCACAGACAGCCCCATCTCTTATTCCTATCACAAGACTGTTGTGTATCACACAAAGACCGAATGGGCTAAATATAGAGGAAACAGCCTCGATAGGCCAACACGTCCACATTCAGTGGCCCAAGTGAAATTCCAGATTTGCGTAATACAAAGAAAGTAACCAAATCTTTGCTTTCAAAAGGATGGTAAAAGTAGAGGATCAAAATAAATCTCACCAGGTAATTTATTTAGATATATTCAATCACCTGTAAAGAAACGGTCTTGCCTATTGTACCTTGTGAAAAGGAATATGAATAGATTATTGCCAGCTACACTAGATTCGAGCATATCCACTTCTCATGTTTACCTTTCTGACTAATGATGGCACCATAATTACTTTGCAAACATAATGCAGAGCAAACCTATCAATTTACCTGGGACTTTGAGGACTTATGCAACAACAGATAGAAGGGAAACAGATCCCTTCCAAGAAGCCCCTTTCACTTGCATTCAAAGTACATATAACAAATATTGATATATAATATATCTTGCAAAACACAAATATTTGATAGAGTACAATTTTATATATATTTGTACTCTTAATGTGCCACTAATCCAAAAAAATAATAAATTTTATTGACATCCGACATCAACGTTAATTATGATTTATTGTATAAATACAAGATGTTGGACTGTCAGGTCAAGATATTACGAGGCATTGCTAATAAGATCATACTGGTTATAATTTGTGTGGATATGTACAACGACTTATTGTGATTACTATACTAATAACCCTATATGCTTGACACAGAGTGTCTCACAATATAGCTATGAGTGTAAGCACTGGCTACCATATAGCTAGCAATTATATCATTTGCACACAATTATTGTATCATAGTGGTCTATTTCCGACAGTTACTATTACCTATGAGGAGTAGGCAGCACTGTCGCACTATGAGTTTTGCATACTAATTAACCTAATGATATTAAGCTTAGCTGTGTAAATGGCTGGGGCTGCACCCACATAAATGTTATCCCATTGCAGTACTACGGCCCATACAGCCTCTCCAAGGAGTTTATAAATACACTGTAAATATAATCACAATTAACGTTGATGTCGGATGTCAATAAAATGCATTATTTTTTTGGATTAGTGGTACATTGAGTACAAATATATATAAAATTGTACTCTTTATCAAATATTTGTGTTTTGCAAGATATATTATATCAATATTTGTTATATGTACTTTGAATGCAAGTGAAAGGGGCTTCTTGGAAGGGATCTCTTTCCCTTCTATCAGTTGTTGCATATATCCACTGTGTCCCTATGCACCTTGGTCAATAATACTACACATATAGGTATTGCGGTCGAGCAGTATATCGAATGTATATTGTGTGACTGAGGACTTACCAGCACTTCTCACCAAAACACATTAGATTGTAAAAACCCTTTAAAGCATTTGTTTACCATTACAAATTTGTTATACGTTGTCAGATCGACAAATTTGAATCATTTTTTCATATTTTCATATTGGCTACATTTAACCTGTTAAACAGGCCACTGTCATTAGTTAATTTGTGTGCTGGGCAGGACTGCACCTTTAAGTATGATGAAGTGTGTTTACAGAAGACATATTCATTAATTTTTTTACAAAAAGTTGTTTTTAGTTACGAGGGTTTGCCGCCTAAAATGTGAAGCCTAACCAAATACAGGGTATTCTTGTTACAAATGTGATAAAATAAGTAATCATAGGCTTTTTCCCGACTATTCCTATTGAACCGAATGGCAGGTATTTTAAAAACAGGCGAAAGCCTGTAAATTCGCAAGAATAAATATCCTGTAGGCTGCAGCATCAAAGAAAAGAATATAATCCTAAAAAAAAATATCCAAGGCTTTTTTTTCTTGTTTTGAAGGACAACACCCAAAAAAGAAGGAACCCACAGGTAGGTCTAAATAACAGTATACCCATAGAATAAGGTGTACACACACACACATCCACAGGTAGGTCTAAATAACAGTATACCCATAGAATAAGGTGTACACACACACACACACACACACACACACACACACACACACACACACACACACACACACACACACACACACACACGTAGGTCTAAATAACAGTATACCCATAGAATAAGGTGTACACACACACACCCACAGGTAGGTCTAAATAACAGTATACCCATAGAATAAGGTGTACACACATCCACAGGTAGGTCTAAATAACAGTATACCCATAGAATAAGGTGTACACACATACACAGGTAGGTCTAAATAACAGTATACCCATAGAATAAGGTGTACACACACACCCACACACACATCCACACGTAGGTCTAAATAACAGTATACCCATAGAATAAGGTGTACACACACACACACACACACACACATAGGTCTAAATAACAGTATACCCATAGAATAAGGTGTACACACACACACACACACACCCACCCACATGTAGGTCTAAATAACAGTATACCAATAGAATAAGGTGTACACACATCCACAGGTAGGTCTAAATAACAGTATACCCATAGAATAAGGTGTACACACACACACATCCACAGGTAGGTCTAAATAACAGTATACCCATAGAATAAGGTGTACACACACACCCACACACACACACACGTAGGTCTAAATAACAGTATACCCATAGAATAAGGTGTACACACACACACACACACCCACATGTAGGTCTAAATAACAGTATACCCATAGAATAACGTGTACACACACACACACACACACACACACACACCCCCACAGGTAGGTCTAAATAACAGTATACCCATAGAATAAGGTGTACACACACACACACACCCACACGTAGGTCTAAATAACAGTATACCCATAGAATAAGGTGTGTGCGCGCGCGCACACACACACACACACACACACACACACACACACACACACACACACACACACACACACACACACACGTAGGTCTAAATAACAGTATACCCATAGAATAAGGTGTACACACACACACACACACACACACAGGTAGGTCTAAATAACAGTATACCCATAGAATAAGGTGTACACACACACACCCACAGGTAGGTCTAAATAACAGTATACCCATAGAATAAGGTGTACACACACACACAGGTAGGTCTAAATAACAGTATAACCCATAGAATAAGGTGTACACACACACACACACACACACACACACACACACACACACACACACACACACACACACACACAGGTAGGTCTAAATAACAGTATATCCCATAGAATAAGGTGTACACACACACACAGGTAGGTCTAAATAACAGTATAACCCATAGAATAAGGTGTACACACACACACCCACACGTAGGTCTAAATAACAGTATACCCATAGAAGAAGGTGTACACACACACACCCACAGGTAGGTCTAAATAACAGTATACCCATAGAATAAGGTGTACACACACACACACACACACACACACACACACACACACACACACACACACACACACACACACACACACACACACACAGGTAGGTCTAAATAACAGTATAACCCATAGAATAAGGTGTACACACACACACACACAGGTAGGTCTAAATAACAGTATAACCCATAGAATAAGGTGTACACACACACACCCACACGTAGGTCTAAATAACAGTATACCCATAGAAGAAGGTGTACACACACACACCCACAGGTAGGTCTAAATAACAGTATACCCATAGAATAAGGTGTACACACACACACACACACACACACACACACACACGTAGGTCTAAATAACAGTATAACCCATAGAATAAGGTGTACACACACACACACACACACACAGGTAGGTCTAAATAACAGTATAACCCATAGAATAAGGTGTACACACACACACACACACACACACACATAGAGACTTATTTGAAAAGCAATACAGGCATATCCCGCTTTAAGGACACTCGCGATGTAAGGACATATCGCCCAATAGGCAAACGGCAGTTCACACATGCGCCCGTCAGCACGTCCTGAAATCAATACAAGCTCCCTACCTGTACTGAAGCTGTGCTCAAGCGGGGAGTCTATAGAGCCTGTTATAAATGCGTTATTTACATAAGTTATGCACGTATATGACGATTGCAGTATAGTAATAAAGTTCGGAAGGATGAATAAAAAGGAAAAAAATGATATATCAACACGTAAGGGAAAAGCTATGCTTGCGTCCCATAGGATCTCACGTCACCACTCGGCTACTAACAAACAAGTGTAATTCTCCTGTGGTCTCGCTCCGATCTTTAAAGAGCAGTTTGTGAATGCAAGGATGCCAGGTAAGTTATAACACCTTCCGTCATGTCTCGCTTGTTTGCTGTGCTTTAGGGCCAGCATCCGGTCATACCACATCCTGCACGACCGTTAAACACTGATGCGCATTTGGCCAGCGGCGTGTTTATATAAATCTTGGCCAGCCTTATATACTCATAAAGCTCGATGTCACTACAGCCGACCTAATGGGACCCATGATCCTGGATTAGATCCGTTTATAAATGCAGTTTGGATAATGGCGTTAAGCGTACTTCCTGCAGCTTCGTCCTTGATATGTAGAGAAGAATGAAGATGCAGGAGGTAAACTTAACTCCATTAATCTCACTGCGTTTATACACTGACCGGATGCTGGCCCTGAAACACTGCAAACAAGCCAGGCATGATGGAAGGTGTTATAACTTACCTGGCGTAAGTAAATATCTGCTATTTACAATGCATACTGGTCACTCCGGTTGTGTTTTTTCTAAAGTATATTTTTCTGTGTTTGTATGTAATAAAATTACAATTTTATTTGCTATATTTTTCAAATATGTCTTTGAGCACCTTATTTTATGGGTATACTGTTTTTTATATATATATATATATATATATATATATATATATATTTCCTGTGGGTTTCTTTTTTTTGTGTCATCCTTCAAAAACTAGCCTTTTCCTTTATGATTCTGTTTTACTGTTTGTCCTTCTTTTTGTCATATATTGTGTTATACCCAAGGTTCACCACAGTACTACTATAATGAATTGCCTGTTGCAGTTGTTTTCAGATCCAATTATGTTTTGAAGGATACGTCAACCTAAATGCCTAACGTGTTTAGCCAGTTCATACTGTTAATACAGAAATGTAACTGAACCACTTGGGCAGAATTACTGCTTGTTTTAAACAAAACGCATAAAAAAAGATTCTGACAAGTATGCTGAGGAATAGTTAATGCTGATATCTAAGCCTTCAACACACGGTCCATTATTCCTGTAATAGGTGGTGTCATTGACCTATAAAAGGACTGCCACGCTGATCGCCATTTGTTTGGGCACTTTTTTTTTCTTGTTTTATTTCTTGTTTTGGAGATCTCTTGTTGCCCATTCCAACAGTATTATAATTTGTTTTCTTTTTTACACCGAATGCTCCTGGAGATTATAATCATTTGACATATTAAGTGTTCGTGGAGGTTAAGAAAATCATGATTTTTAACACCATAAAAACATTTTTGTTTTTTAAATAGGAAACGCTCCGTGGGTAATATACTAACATTTGATAAGTTAAACTTATGCAGACTTCTGTGGGAGGAGGGGAGAGGGTTCTGTTGCTTAAAGACACGCCCAAATGCACTAAATGTAACCCATTATTAACCTATATTAGCGTTAAGTAAATCAGATCGCCTATGCACTAGTGCAAATAACTGAATGTTAACCAAGTGCTATTCCTGAAATAACATACGGTTATTTTCCCCCAGGACGTTAGTGCTAATTATATGCAAGAGAGGCGTTCCCCCTAACATCGCATATCTACTTGCTACCATTCAGGTTAACATAGGGATTTAACCTGATGTTATTTAGGTCATACCTAAAGATGACGAGATTTTACTAAAATCCCTTGTGCTATATATACCCCCTCAAACACACATTTAGACAACACGTAAATAGACAGCGGTGCACAAAAAATGGGTATTCTTGATATACCTGGGAAATATGCTAATAGGGTATGCTAATGACTCATTAGCATAACTCCCAGGTACCTCAGGAGGGAGCCAACGCCATCTATAGGTCAGACGTGAATTAACTTCAGGTTATTTTAAACTATCGCAAGGTATTGCTAAATAAATCTAATGTTAACCGTATGCTAATGAGTTAAATGACGACCGTTGTTTTTGCATAAAATTAGTTTAGTGGATTTGAGAAACGAAAGGAAAGCAACCCCAATTACTAGTTTAGGTGACCTAATGCTATTTACCCTGGTTTAATGGAGCCTGCATCTCGGCCACAGGACGAAAGCAGGATAGCATATAATTTGAACCTTTCCTCAGAATGTGTTGCCATCATGTATACCAGTAAAATGGTTAGATAGATATGCATTCACTTCCTGCTGTATTCTTTAAAGTTCAGCAAAACGATAACATTAATAATACAATAAGGTACAAATGTGACAGAACATGTAGCCGCTTTCTCTCATTTTTAGGATCCTAGTTTTCGTGTTGTGGTGAATCAAAGTCTTAGAACATTTAATCTTTTTGTCTTTCAGCATTATCCAGACTACTATGCAATAATCAAAGATCCCATTGATCTGAAGACAATTTCTCACAGAATTCAGGTATTTACATTAGGAAATAACTAAATTGCTCCCCCTGGGTGACATACTGTACTTAAACCTAATAGCTTAACCTCTGTCATATTAGGGCATAGTTGAAAAAGCAAAACTGAACAGGTAATTAAAGCTGCAGTTCAGTCAATATCCTGCATGTTTTTTTTTTTAATAAATCAGTTCTGTAGTAAGAAAAAATACTTTTAGCATTTTCTGTTTTTAAAAAAACAACTTTGAAAGACCAATTTTCTTGTATTCTATTTTAACAGCCATTTGCTAAGGCACTGCCCCTTCATGTCCTGTCACAAGCTCTGGCACACCCCTTTGTCAGCCCTGCCCTCCCTCTAGCACGTCAGTGGAGGAGTGCTCATGAATATTCATGAGCTTCCACTGCCAGTCAAGCAGATTATAAACAAATGCCAGCTTTTAATATGTCACCAAATTTCGACCTATCAATACATGGAAAACGAATTGAGCTGCAGCTATACTGTTCTTTAGGTAATTAGAGATTGCACACATGAAACTATTGAAGTAAAAAAATAAATGTAAAAAAAAAACAAAGACTGAACTGCAGCTTTAACCAGAGTATAGAGCACTAAAGGGAACTCCATCTATACACCATTTGTTCTTTTACTTCAGTGTTATCACATTTCTGGAAAGACATTCTGCTTTTATCAAGATTCTTCAAGAAAGGGTTCGCTATTAAAGTTCTGAATATATTATGCTATATTATTCTGTAAACCGTGTTCTAAATTACAAGGTTGCTTACCTCATGCTAAATTAATATTTTCTATTTGTTAAATGTATAATGCTACCTCAAAACTAAATTGCTTCACAACACAAATTCCAAACACCTCTAAGTGCACCAAAAATATCCTACTTACAAAAATTATATTTTTTTTATAGTTTGACAAGTAGTTTTCTCTGGAGTAAGTTACGTTTTATGAATTTTAAGGTTTTAAAAATGACCATGCATTATTTTTTGTTACCCCTGAAATTTGATGATATGCACCTGTACATTATTATATAACAATAAAAAGTTATTTTGTGTATCATAAGATATCAATGAAGAGAAAAGATAAAACCCATGTACCTCAGACGGCTGGTTATTAGTACGCAGTTCTACTACCTTGATTTTGCTTTGCTCCGCTGGTACATCTTAAGTCATCAGGCTTTGCGTTGTTGAAGTAGAGATGTATTTGTCATTTCAAGGCACTTCATCCTCTTTGCTTGCATTGCTGCAGAAACCGCTGCCTCCTGACTCTTTGCAAGGTGTATCCAACATTCACTTCATAACATCCAAAACACTATTCCATCTGCATTGTAACATAGTAGATAGAATAGGTTAAAAAAAAACTTGTTCTGGACTGGAGTGATGGCAATCCGATTTCTCTGGATCGTGCACTTTGTATCTGCCATCACATTCTCCATGAGCAGTACATTCAACATACTCCCTGCTCTTACTGTAAAGAACACTTTCCTTTTCTGCTGGCGTGTCATTTGTCGTCCTTGTAATGAAACATTTGTTGTCCTTGTAATGAAACATATGTAGTATCTGTTGATCTGAGACAGTTTTCACTTTGTATCAGTTTTCTAATTTTGCACAAAACAAATGTGTAGCATTTGTATATATTTGCCCATCAGTCGTAATATGCAAATATATTTTAATCATAATCAAAGGTACAGTTTTACTATTTGAATATTGAGTACTCTATTTACCATTAAAATGCATGACTTGTTTTACCAGCAAAAAAAATAAAATCTTTACCACTAGTTGGAACATTGTTTGCTGCCTTTTTATTTTTTAACATGTAATTTCTAGACGGGTCATTATAAAAGCGTCAATGCAATGGCCAAGGATATTGATCTTCTAGCAAAGAATGCCAAAACCTACAATGAACCTGGTTCTCAAGTGTTCAAGGTGAGATATATCATTCTTTATTTTTCCTGGTTTTATGCAAGGCTGATTCATTTGCTTGCGAGCCACGACAAGGCAGACACCCATTCGCAAGTCCTAACGCTACTGTAATCCTAATAGAGGTATATTAGTATTTTATCTGGTAGTGTTAGGGCTTGCGAACGGGTGTCTGCCTTGTCGTGGCTCGCAAGCTTACAACGCTTTGGCCAAAGGGTTCAACTAAATTACCCTTTTTCAAGAGAATATATAAGTATTTTACTGTGTATTTCTGTCATGTTGGATGTAGCATTGGGCTTCTCTGTCGTCTGTTGTATACATATGTCACGCTCAATAGCACTCCATTTTAACACTTATTTACATATATATATATATATATATATATATATATATATATATATATATATATATATTGTGGGGGCTCAGGGGTTCCCAAAAAGAGCTTGCTGGGGGTTTGTGTTTTGTTTAGAAAATTATTAATTTTTCTATTCATTGTTTCCAGTAAGAAGTTTAAATGATGACAAGCTGTTTATGAAATAATTATTACACTTTACATGTACAACAAACCAATTATTTTGTTTAATCTTAACACTTGAATGTTTTTTTTCATTTTTTCACATTCACAGGATGCAAATACGATTAAAAAGCTGTTTGCATTAAAAAAGTCTGAAATTGACTTTAATGAGTTTGCCAAGTCAAGTGTGCGTAGCAGGTAAGCAACACTCCAGGTAAATCTTGCAACAGAACATTATAGGTTTCACTTTCTAGGTAGCATGTCATTGGATCTACACGTGTCTTTAACATACAATGCTGAAATATTTTTTTATAGTTGAGATGCAGTTTTCTGTAGATTGCTTGAAGTATTTAAATCTATATTCATTACATTTTTCAGATTTTGCCAATTCATGTTTCAGACAGGATTTTTTTTTTTTACTTTAAATAATCTAATAGTACATTTTTTTTCTTTAGAAATCCTTTTGTTTACTATTTAAAGTCATTTTTAAAACCAGAGACAGAACATAAAACACAGACAGAGCTCAGTGCACATCCAGTGAAACTCATACACGGTACAGTGCCTAAATATATATGTATAAATATCTATTAAATAAAATGGTCTTTTAGTTTAACATTTTGGCCAAATTGTTGTAAGGCCCTGAGCCACTGCACGGCAGATCACATTCTCAGGGGTCCCTAACACTAATATAAATTCTTATCTGTCAATATTAGTTGCAAAGTTCTAAGTCTGATTGAAGCTTTTATTCACCTGTACATTACCAGGAAAAGCACTCTGTATTAGATTTGTCACAACCAAACTGCAAGCAAGCAAGTTCCCCTGAGAGTGGGGGATGCTATGGAGTGAGCTTTTAACCATTTAAATGTGGGAGGGGGTAAGCTTCAATTAGGTAGGAGGTTGCCACCCACCAATCAGCTAAGACTAGCTGAACAAGAATTGCAAAACATACTGGACACCTAACAAGCTCCTATTGAACCCCCAAAATAACCACAACATATATATAAGCATATGAGTGTCACAGAGGAGTGCTACTGAGCATGGCAATATATATTTAAAACCAGAGACAGAACATAAAACACAGACAGAGCTCAGTGCACATCCAGTGAAACTCATACACGATACAGTGCCTAAATATATATGTATAAATATCTATTAAATAAAATGGTCTTTTAGTTTAACATTTTGGCCAAAGTGTTGTAAGCCCCTGAGCCACTGCACGGCAGACCACATTCTCAAGGGTCCCTAACACTAATATAAATTCTTAATAACCTGTGCAATACCAGGAACAATGATTTATAATAAATCTGTCAATATTAGTTGCAGAGTTCTAAGTCTGAAGCTTTTATTCACCTGTACATTACCAGGAAAAGCACTCTGTATTAGATATGTCACAATCATACTGCAAGCAAGTAATTGAAGCTTACCCCCTCCCACATTTAAATGGTTAAAAGCTCACTCCATAGCATCTCCCACTCTCAGGGGAACTTGCTTGCTTGCAGTATGATTGTGACAAATCTAATACAGAGTGCTTTTCCTGGTAATGTACAGGTGAATAAAAGCTTCAATCAGACTTAGAACTTTGCAACTAATATTGACAGATTTATTATAAATCATTCTTCCTGGTATTGCACAGGTTATTAAGAATTTATATTAGTGTTAGGGACCCCTGAGAATGTGATCTGCCGTGCAGTGGCTCAGGGCCTTACAACAATTTGGCCAAAATGTTAAACTAAAAGACCATTTTATTTAATAGATATTTATACATATATATTTAGGCACTGTACCGTGTATGAGTTTCACTGGATGTGCAATGAGCTCTGTCTGTGTTTTATGTTCTGTCTCTGGTTTTAAATATATATTGCCATGCTCAGTAGCACTCCTCTGTGACACTCATATGGTTATTTTGGGGGTTCAATAGGAGCTTGTTAGGTGTCCAGTATGTTTTACCATTTAAAGTCACCTGTATTCCCCCCCCCCCCCCCCCACCCTCATAATCTGAATCGGGAGTGGCTGTGTTTCACAAGATATTAACTTTTTCAGATGCTTGCAATTTTCATGGAAAATCAAATATGGTTGCATCTCATAGGAAACTGCAATATTATCCCCCCCAATTGCATTGTAACTTCCGTTTGGCCTCTTTGACGGAGACTAATTTGGCAGCCGTTTTTATTTCTCTAATGGAAAGCAGGTTACTTGCCACTAAAAATGTCAATATCTCTGGAATATGGTATCACTGGAGCTACAAAATAGTGTTTACTACCGTGGAGGTACCCCTGCTACGCTTCATAAATATAGGGATTGCTGTGTAAATGGCCCTGGTATGGTCATATGATAATATACATATAATATAATATATAATATATGTGTATATATATATATATATATATATATATATATATATATGTATATATAATATACATCATATTTTGAATATAATTAATTGGTGGGGGGAGAGGGGGCATACAGGAAATGTCATCTTTCAATGCTACCTTGAAGACAGGAGATGATGAAAGCACATGGTATAGTTGCTGACAGATATGCCTTCTATTTGCAGAAATAAAAGATCAACCCAAAATGATCGGCTGTCTGCTATTACTATGGCATTGCAGTATGGCTCTGAAAGTGAGGAGGATGCTGCTTTAAATGGTAGGAATGTGTGTTTCTGTGTAAAAAAACGTATTTATCCCCAAAGATAAGAATCTCGCATTCCTTTTGTATTTCACATAAAATGTACAAACCCATTTTAAGGCTGGGTCCATGGTGACCGCGCGCTCACAACCGTGCTCGTGACGTCACCCGCTTTTTAGCTGCAGCGATTTGTGGCCAGGGGAGGCGTGTTGGGGGGGGGGGGGCGTGGTCGCCCTCATTGGGCGAACCGCTCACGTGACCTGGCAGTTGCACCATGGAATCAAATGTATCTGATTGCTCACGCCCCCTCGTGCTGTCGCACACGGGGTCTGTGGCTGCGATCATTGCCTTAATGCATTGTGATCTCGCGCACACTCCATGCGCTCTCGCAGACCATGGACGTTGCGCTGCATTTTTTTTTTTACCTTTTTGTTTTATATTACCTGAACTGCTGAAGCTTATCCATGGTCACTGACTTCCAGGGACCTCCCTGGATATATTGCTGTTTAACAACCTTGCAAGTATACTTGTCCAGTGGAGACAAAATGGCTGCTGGTGTCAGTCTCACTCCAGCGTCCCCTAGAAAGTCACAACATCATCTGATGAGGTTGCAGGTTCTTGTTGGTAACTCTGCAGCCGTATTTGTGATGTATGTGTGTATCACCGACGCCGGTTACTCTGTTCATTAAATACTAAAACTGTTGCTTTAAAATTGGTCATCTTCACTCCCTGTTAAATCTGCATTGAAAACGTTACTGTCTGTGTGTGAATGCAGGTTACGGTTTTCCTGCAATATCTCTTGTGATGCAGTGAAGTTGCCAGCTGCCATTTTGTTATATGCCATATTTCTGGAAAAAGCATCCCCCAAATCGCACTCTGGTTTACAGAAATCTATAATTTATAACTAAGACAATCACTAAAACAACAATATAAAGACATATAAACCACCTATAAGCATGTTACCAATATAATGACTGACGGATTAAAGCTATAAAGTGCAGGTATAGCTAACAGAATGTAAGGGGGGACAGAGGCAAATAATTGCCTCATACCACCCAGACTGGCCGGTCACATAGAAAACCATTAATAGAACAAAACATCTCCTAATACAGCATGAAAAAAAGCCCTGAGGTAAACGGCAGACATAAGTAGTAATAGCTGTTATAACAGAAAGTACTATACAGGCATACCCCGGTTTAAGGACACTCACTTTAAGTACACTCGCGAGTAAGTACATATCGCCCAATAGGCAAACGGCAGCTCACGCATGCGCCTGTCAGCACGTCCTGAACAGCAATACCGGCTCCCTAACTGTACCAAAGCTGTGCGCAAGCGGGGAGACTATAGAGCCTGTTACAAATAAGTTATTTACATCAGTTATACACGTATATGACGTTTGCAGTACAGTACATGCATCGATAAGTGGGGAAAAGGTAGTGCTTCACTTTAAGTACATTTTCGCTTTACATACATGCTCCGGTCCCATTGCGTACGTTAATGTGGGGTATGCCTGTAAATCACTAGTAGTAAAAGTGCAAATGTGGTAAACGGGTCCAGAATAAAGCGTATTGGCTGGAAAAGTCACTAGGGACTTACAAGGAGTCACCATAGAGTCCACATATAAATATACATGAAAATCAATCAAGTGATCCTGGAAGTTAGAGTGACTACAGCAGTGTAATACTAAAGCTGTGCTTATAGTGCCTTGTTATAGTGCCAAAACAAATGCATTGTCGCCGTCGCAAATGCTTATAGTAAGTGCGACGCGAGCAACGTCGCGACCAAAAATTTGGTAGCCGGTCAAATTTGATTTTTCAGATGCTGTCGCCACATGTGACAGCTTCTGAACCAATCAATGGTCAGGTCGCTAGCGACGTCACTGCAAAGCGAAATGCAACTTTCGCGGACGGCGACGGGTGACGTCATCCGTCGTGGGCACTATACACACGGCCTAAGCCGTATGGCAATGTCCCAGATATGAGCTGCTTTGCTTTTTAATTCTGTTTTAGTGACTATCTTTGTAATAAATAATATATTTTTCCTGTAAACCAGTGCGCTCTTTGTGGGACGCTTTTTTTCTTGTTTATTTATATCTCTATCCCAGTAGCACCATCAGGGGTATTGTTGCCTTTCTTACTCTCTGACTTTGGTAACATTTATAGTGGTATCTGTTGCAGGCTTTTGTTTATGTATATATATTTGTGTAAAACCAACAAACAAGCAACACGGATTGCTGCTTTAGGCCTAGGACATAGTACATTCAGCGTCGCTGAGGCGGGCTGAGCCGCGCTGAACAGATGCACAAAGCCCCTGCATCTGTAATCAGCGCGGCTATAGTTTCTCCCTCCGCATGCGTGCGGAGGCTGAGAAACTTGGAACAGACACCCAAGTTTGAAATTTGCCGCTCGGGGAAGCGGAGGAGCGGTCACGTGACCGCTCCCGTCCAATGGGAGCGGGGGACTAGCCCCGCCTCCCGCTCCGCCTCCGCCCCGCCCCCTGAGCGTGCTCACTGCCTCGCCTGCAAGGACAGGAAAAGCTTCATTTTCAGCAGGTGAGGCAGAGCAGGAGCGCGCCTCAGCGAGCTTCAAGGCCACTATGTCCCAGGCCTTAAGGTTGTTGGGAATTTGTTAGCCAAGATCGCGTATAATTATGCTTATGTTCTTTTTAATTGTTGTGCGTTCATATAGTTTTAACGTACAGAAAAGTATATTTGTCAATGCAAGCTACATTTATATTCCAGCATCATCAGTTCGTTATGAAGAAGGAGAGTCTGAAGGAGAAAGTATTACTTCTTTCATGGACATCTCTAGCCCGTTATATCAACTTTATGAAACTGTACGGTCTTACCGGAACAACCAAGGGCAGCTCATAGCTGAGCCCTTTTTCCATCTACCTTCAAAGAAGAAGTATCCAGATTATTACCAGCAAATCAAGAATCCCATTTCATTACAACAGATCAGGTAAAGGAAAATAAACAGAAATGTGTTGAAATTGAATATGAAGTACAGTGAACTCGAAAAAAGTGCAGACAAGAGACATCAAATGAATACAGGGGATGGAAAATGTGACTGGTGAAAAGAGGCTAACTATAAATTAGTTATGTTTACATTAGAAAAGGGATATTATAACTTTATACAAATATATTCAGGGACAATACAAGGAGCTTTCAAAATAACTATTCGTACAAAGGTCACGGGGTCATCCCTTTAAGGTTTGAGGAAAGGAGATTTTACCAACGCAAGGGAAAGGGTTCTTTACAGTAATGGCAGTTATAATGTGGAATTCATTACCCATGGAGACTGTGATGGCAGATACAGTAGAGATCTTTAAGAAAAGGTTAGACCTCTTATTAGAAAAAATAAATATATATATATATATACACATACATACACACACACATGCACACACACACACACACGCGCGCATACACACATACACACATACACACATACACAC
Source organism: Ascaphus truei (assembly GCF_040206685.1). Taxonomy (NCBI): domain Eukaryota; kingdom Metazoa; phylum Chordata; class Amphibia; order Anura; family Ascaphidae; genus Ascaphus; species Ascaphus truei. The sequence continues at coordinate 44,296,509 of NC_134499.1, forward strand.
ATACACATACATACACCACACACATACCACATACATACCACACACATACCACACACATACCACACACATACACACCTGAATTGAAAATATCACTTGTGAGCACATTCACATTCAGGCAGGTCTGCAACCCTGTTTTTCACCATTATCTCCTATTTTACAATGCTTCCTCTGCAGCAAAGGGATTCTGGGAAATGACCAGGAGGGTTTTTCACCCTTTTTTCTACCCACCATAACTTATTTAAGGTATACATGTATATAGGAATTTATCCGGTGTAACGTGTAGGCTTGGCATTATGTTTAGAATACTGTAGATTTGAGTCCAAAGATCTTATTTCCCTACATTCCCACCAGGTAAGCAGCATAGATCTGGTCTCTTAGGCTGTGATCAAAATGGCGGCGCGTGTGCGCGACGCCGGAACAAATTCATGTAGACCAATGAAGGCGCACATAGTGCGCACGCGCTATTGAGCAACAGATAACAGAGGAGACAAATTAAATAGTTTTTGTAGCGCGACGGCCGCGTCACGTGGTCGGTTCAGCCAATGAGAGCGTACCGCTCACGTGATGTCGCCTCCAGCTTAGTGCATGTTTCGTGTATGTGACATTACATGCTCGGTCGCATGCATTCCACAACAATAATCGCGGCCTTATTCTCTGAAGCACTGCGGGGAGGACGCGGGGTACATTTTATTTAGTCTTTCTGGTGTATAGTACCAACGAAAGAGCAACATATAGCTGCTTTCCTTAATGTGCTCAGAGATACCTTCCTTATAGATTCCCAAATCTCTCCCCAAATCCTCCCATTCCAGGACTCCCCCCAGCTCCTCTTACCATGGTCTCATATATATTCATTTGTTGTCCTGTGCTGTGGACAAGGTTTGATACAGTAATGATAATTGTTGTAGACCTTAAAAAACAAACAAAAAAATATATGTAAGTAACACTCTTAGGCCTGTATAAAGTGTCACATTTGGGTGTTTTACCATGAAGTTCATCCTAAAAGTCGATTTTATTTTACATCTCGGGACTGTGTATCAATGTAAAGAAAGGTTTGATTAAGCGCATTGCATGTTTTTTTGCTCCTGATTGGGCAGAAACAGGCACATAAAACTCATGGCTTGAGAACAATGTGCTGTGGGGGTCAGGTGACCACAGATTGATTCTGAGGGAGTTAATGAAATATAAAACCGGGGTGCGCAAACTTCTGATGCTGCGCCCCCCTTATTTGCCTGTTGGCAAAACCAGTTGCCATGGCAACGCCTCACGTGAATTCACATAACCCCGTGGCGTAATTTGCCGCCGTGTTGCCATGTCTGAAGCCGGCTGAGACTCGGTAACCTCTGCAACCGCTCACGCCCCCCACAGAAAATCCTGTGCGCCCTTCCCCCTCTCCCCCGTTTGCGCACCCTTGATATGAAACATGCGCATTGCTACTAAAAGTGAACAGTTTCGTTTTTTTAATGTTGGAATTAAACATGTATGTATTTATTTTGTACAGAACTAAGCTAAAGAACCAAGAGTACGAGAACCTTGACCATCTGGAAGTTGATTTAAATTTGATGTTTGAGAATGCCAAGCGTTACAATGTCCCAAATTCAGCAATCTACAAGAGAGTGTTCAAGCTGCAGCAGCTGATGCAGGTATAATCTTTGTTGCTATATTCAATCTTTTAAGCAAGCGGCTCTGGCTGACTAGAACAAAACAGAATAGAGTTTCCCTACACAGGATGAACCAGGGCTCAAGAGGTCATTCAAATTTGTTTACCTTTATGGGTATTGAGCATGTCCCCCTCTTGTTCGAGGAGGGGACAGGGTTAACAAGCTTGATTGAAGAGAGATGCATTGGATTTTTACCTTGCGGACTAGAGTTCCATTAGGTCTCAATACCGATTTGGGGCTTAAGTAATTTTTTTATAGTTTTCATCACATATCCATTATATTTATTATGTGTATTCTTTCATTATATTTTTCCATCCTTTCCCTCCCTCCTTCTCTCCTCTCCCCCCTCCCCCTCTCTTGCATCATCTTAGTTTACCCAGGTTTGCATTTTTCAATATCCTTATATTAAGAATTTATCTGGCATTCGAATCCTTATCCAGATTACTTGGTGGAGTGTTGTGTAACATTTCTTAATACTTTGGAGGAGTCTGATTCTACAGGGAACTGTATTTATATCAATACATATCCAGATTGAGGAACATATCATTTGTGCTCTGAATTTGTACTTGGTGGTTATGCTGCAGATCAGACACTTCATCAATCCTCACTGTGTTATCGCTGCTTATGGATACATTTTTAGTTCAATTATTTGTGGGAAATATAAGGTTAAAACTATACTGATCACAATAATTATAACGTGCATTGTCCAGTTTGCATAGGCACTTGTTGATTACTTCAACTTTGTGTTACCCAATAGTTGGAATTGTATCTATATAAATAGATTGCATATCTGATTTAAATGTTATTTTTTTAATTCACTTTGTATGGCAGACTTATGTCATATAATTGCTAATAATTCAAAATTTATATTTTTGTGGGTACACACATCCTAGATGACTCACATTATAGTCTACATGTTATTATATGTTCTTATGTTTGCTATAGTCCATCATGTGAGTCATTAGTTCAGATTACTTGTAGGATTTAACTTACTCTTAAACATAATATTAAAGTTTATATTTAGATCTCCTTCAATTACATTGTGTGAACAAAAGACATTATGGATGGTTCCACATGGTTTTTATCATCTCTTTTTAAAAGATTGTTATTTTTGTTTTATTGGTCTAAATAAAGTTACTGTTGTTTTTAGATTTCGGCGGACGTGGTGACGCTTCTGTATACGGTGCGAAACATGAATTTACTTCCTGGTTCGCCAAGTATACATAAACCTAGTGTTTGGGATTAGTTACCACACTTTGATAAAGCTCTCCGGAGCGAAACATGTCAGTGTGATCTTCCATCTGTAAATAAATCGTTTTTTAGTTCACCCTCTTTCACTTTCATTTGTTCGGGGTGCGGCGCCTTTTGGGTGTCTGCAATTTTTTTCTAGAACAAAACAACCTGCTAAATTACATATACTGAAAGGTTTCATTTTTGTGCATCGACTGAATTTGTAGTATAGTCGCTAAAATAAATCTAGAACTGTGTCGTTTTATATTTTAAAAGCTGTAATGTGAGCTAGTTTGGGAAATAAACCTTGCACGTAATACACTTTTAATAAAAATAAATATGTAAAGTATAATGGACCACTTGGCAGGCTATCTATATATATATATATATATATATATATATATATATATATATATATATATATATATATATATATATATATCTGAAATAATGTTTGTGTGTGTATTTGTGCCCCATGTGATTGGCCGGCGGACGGCCACAGCTCATTGGCCTGCGGGGTGGGCTGACGTCACGGTAACGCCTACACAGCGTGACAGTCACACCACCCTCACACCGCGTGCGCCTCTTGGCCTCACTGTCCATTTGGTGACTGGCAGGACCGCACAGGGACCCCACAGTCAAAGCTTCTCCACTCCGCAACCTCCCTCACTGTCTCCCCCTTCCGCGCCGCCATCCTCCCGCTGACACCACCACCCCACTACACACACATCCGCATCCTCCCTCGCAGCACTGCCTGGAGGAGCGGAGATCCTCCGGCGCTCCGCTCTGTGCGTCTGCCACAGCTCCCCGAGCTGCAGGGGGGGGGGGGGGGGGGAAGAGACGGATCGACGGAGGTGAAAGCGGCCGCTGGAGATGGGGGGGAGCTGGGTGGGGATGTTGAGGTTGTTCATGGTCCCCCCCCACTCACATCCATCGCTGCCTACTCCACTTTGAGAGAGAGAGACACAGAGAGAGAGAGACAACACAATACACAGAGGACACCAGAAGTAGTCACCCACCCTCTCCCGCTCACCTCACCGCGCCTGACCGCCCCCATCCTCCCTCGCGCTCTCCCCCTTTCAACAACGCCGTCCTCCCGCTCACCTCCCAGTTGGCGAGCTCTGAAGTGGGGGGGGGGGTTAAATCGGAGCTTTGAGGGGGGGGGGAATCGGACATCTCAACGCCTGGGGGGGGGGGAGAAACGCAGCTGTGAAGGGGACACACACAGACGGACCTGTGAACGGGGGGAGGGGAAACAGATCTGAACGGGGGGGGGAACGAGCTGTGAACAGGGGGGGGGGGAACCCAGCTAAGAACGGGGGGGGGGAGGCGGATTGCTGTGAACGGGAAACAGACAGGGAGAGGAGAGGGGGGGAAGGGGGAGCGGGAAAATTACATCCAGGGGAACACCGGGTATGTCAGCTTGTTTTCTAATACACTTTCTGGTGCCGGAAGACCTCTTAAAGTTTTGAAGGCAATTCAGTTGAAGGACACTAAGGTATTTTCTGGTCTAGTTGAATAGGATTGTAAGGGGACTTGTGGAAAATGATCTCTTAGAAAATAATGTCCAATGTCCTTCCAAGAAAGATGTCTGGTAACACACCTCACCTGAGAATAATGTTAATAAAAGGGAATTATGTTTCGCCTGTAAACATTTTCAACAATTCTGCTATTATTGACTGAGGTTAACAGAGAGAGGTCCACTGTTCTATTAGTGTGAGGAGCACCTCTATCCAGTTATTGATCTTTCTAGTCAATACCCTTGTAACCAGTGTTGTATTTAAGGAGCAGTTCTCCCTGCAAAAATGTCTTGTCGTCCCCCCCCCCCCCCCCCTTTTTTTTTTCTCCATGGGTTAGCAGCAAGGGTCTCTAGAACTCAAGGGTGTTAGTGCTTATAAAGATAGTTACAGTACCGTGCCCTCCAGGGGAAATAAAATGGAGGTTTAAATCTTTGGTACCACGTGGGAAAATAGGAAGCCGCCATGTTTAAATAACCAAGAAGTACCGGCACTACAGTTTCCAGTTTGTATCATCGGAACCAATGTGTTCCCGGCAGTTGGAATGATTGCATTTTGGCTTTAGAGACGCTCTGCTTCCCATCCATGCTAATTTTCCCAGTTCAAGAACAATATAGAGGATCTAGAGAACAACTGAGGACCTTCAGCTCTATCTCTGTAGACTGTTAAAGACCCTAGCCCTAGATCTGAGGAGGCACTGATAATGGATAGGGATCACAGGGCCGTAGCCCCACGCAGCAACATCCCAAACAGACACAAAGATGTAATAAGGATGCCTTTCTTCCCAACCAAGGAAATGATCCAGAATGCCCAGAGGCTTAGAGGAGGTACGGATATTGTATTCAAGGGTGCCCCCATCCAAATATTCAACGATCTCGGACGGATCACAATCGAAAGGAGGGAATTGAGACTGGTGGCATCATCCCTCAGAGCCAAAGGGATCTGATACAGGTAGGGGTTCTCCTTCCGACTGATTTTCATGCAAGAGGGCAGACCGATATCGATCCGGAAGCGGAGGGCCTGATGGAGAGCCTGGGCTTTAGTCCAAAAAGGATCACCCCCAGCAGCAAGACCGGAGGAGGGCCCAACCGGCTGATAGACGGGAGACAACACAGGAGACCCCCAGGCCCAAAGAGCTGACAGGAGCAGAGCTTTAATGCCAAGTAATGAAGTATGAGTTTACTATGATACCCACGATGCCTACCCACTGGACTCCCCTAAAAGACAGTCACTGGCAGAGACCAGGGGACCTCTTCACCCCCCGTTCTGTTTCCCCAGCTGGTCCTATCCCTGAGAGGAAGATGGACATAGGGTTAGAGTAAATGTGCTGCAGACCCCTGGTGCATGTGCGAAGGCCAGAGAGGTGGGAAAATCCCAAGAACTTTAACCGCTGGATGAGCAGCCTACTTGTCGAGATGCTTGAGGGAGGGGGTGGAGGTGCCTAGAGAGAGGATGGACAGCGGAATAGGGGAGAAGATGAGACGCAGAGTCCTCAATGGAGGAAAGGGTGCCAGTTAGTTATTAGTTACCACAAAGGTCATGTTACGACACTTACAGGTTAAGTAAGCTCAGTTAAGAGATGTTAGAAATAAGTTGTAACTGTAGTAGTCAAAAATGAAAAAAATCGCATAACTAAAATAGTCCGCCCAATTATGGTTAGTAGATCTAGCCTTTATCACAAAACACACAAACATATACCATAAGGGCACTACACACACAGACAAAATAAAAAGTTGGTCTGCAACGGAGCGTGTTGAGGCGGTCGGCCCCTTTCTCCCCCCACTCCTCTCCCTCCTGCTGTAGGGCTTATTGCCTGGCATGCCGGAGACAGAATCCGGTATGACTATTAAGTGTAGGTACCACCTACATACACCACCATGATTGTTCCCCTGTTTGGTCCAATTGTATGTGTTTTTTTTTTTTTACTTGTATTTTTATTGAAATTTTTAACAGTGAAATGGGAGGGGAGGTGGAGTACAAAAAGAAAAAAGGGGACTGGGGAAATAACCATCTTGTACATAATTTTTACAAACATCAACAATCACATTTCATCTCACACAACATTATATAAATGACACATTCTACACTCTGGAACCCTGCTCTCCCCCTGGGGTCATTCCCTTGCATTAACCTTACTGCCACTATGGATGGCTGCCCATCTCCGTCTTATCCACCCTATCCAGCATCCCAAGGTTCCCAGACCCTATACTTCCTTGTAGTATGGTTCAGAAATTAGGTGCGTTTCCTAGCACCTAGCTGCCATTGGTATATGCGAAAACAAATTGAGTGTGCACTAATTCACATTCTCCATTGGTTTGGTTAGAATAATTAGAATTGGATTTAGTGGGATTGTGATACCTAACACATCTTTTATTAATTTCAATAGTGTTCTCCAGTAAGTCTGCATTGCCGGCAATACCACCAGATATGCGCCAGATCTCCTATCTGAAGCCTCTGGGAACATCTACTTTAGTCTCTTGGGGGTGTAGTACCACCATAACAAAATTGTATATGTTCGCCTATGTTGCTGTGCAAAGATAGTTACATATATAGTTACATAGTAGTTCAGGTTGAAAAAAGACATGCGTCCATAAAGTTCAACCTATGCTAAATTTAGACAACAGAAACTTTATCCTATATCTATACTTACTTATTGATCCAGAGGAAGGCAAACAAAAAACCCCAGTGACATTTCATTGGATGATATCTCCTAAGGGGACAAATAAATTTCTTCCCGACTCCAAGAATTGGCAATCAGATTACTCCCTGGATCAACATCCTTCTCATGTTGACTTATTTGGTATATCCCTGTATAACTTTCCTTTCTAAAAAGTTGTCCAACCTTTTTTTGAACAAATAAATTGTGTCTGCCATCACAGTCTCCTTGGGTATGGAATTCCACATTTTAACTGCCCTTACTGTACAGAACCCTTTCCTTTGTTGCTTGTGAAATCTCCTTTCCTCCAACCTTAAGGGATGACCCAGAGTCCTTTGTCCTATCCTTGGGATAAATAGTTCTTTTGAAAGCTCCTTGTACTGTCCCTGAATATATTTGTACAGTATATAGTTATAATATCCCTTCTTAGACGCCTCCTTTTTTAATGTAAATCTAATTTAGCTAGCCTTTCCTCATACGTTAGATTGTCCACTCCCTTTATTAACTTGGTGGCTCTTCTCTGCACTCTCTCTCGTTCCATAATGTCTTTTCTAAAGAGTGGTGCCCAAAATTGTACTTCATATTCAAGGTGTGGTCTTACTAATGCTTTATAAAGGGGCATAATTATGTTTACTTCCCTTCCATCCATTGCTCGTTTAATGCAAGATAAGATCTTGTTTGCCTTTGCAGCTACTGCAGGACTTTGGACACTATTGCTAAGCCTGCTGTCTGCAAGCACTCCTAAATCCTTCTCCATCAAGGATTCCCCTAATTTATCCCCATTTCATTTGTAGGTCGCCTGTTTATTCTTGCTTCCGAAATACATAACCTTACATTTATCTGTATTAAACCTCATCTTCTATTTACCTGCCCAATTTTCCAGTCTCTCCAAGTGCTTCTGGAGAGAAATTACACCCTGCTCTGATTCTATTACCTTACACAATTTAGTATCATCAGCAAAGATGGAGACTTTGCTCTCGATGCCAACCTCAAGGTCATTAATAAACAAGTTTAAAAAGCAGGGGTCCCAGTACCGATCCCTGAGGTATTCCACTCACGACTTTAGCCCAACCTGAAAAAGTTCCATTTGTGACAACCCTCTGTTGTCTATCCTTCAACCAGCTTTCAATCCAGTTTATATATTTTTACTGAGTCCAATTTGCTTTATTTTGTACACCAACCTCTTGTTTGCAAAAATCTAAGTAGACCATATCAACTGTGTTGCCCTGGACAAAATTCCTACTTTCCACCTCAAATAAACAAATAAGGTTAGTTTGGCATGATCTATCCTTCATAAATCCATGCTGACTCTTACTACTAATTTTGTTTTCCAATAGGTATTCCTCAATATTATCCCGTTATAAACCTTCAAGTTGCTTCCCCACTATTAAAGTCAGACTTACATGTCTGTAATTCCCTGGTTGTGAGCTAGCTCCCTTTTTAAATATAGGCACCACAACTGCTTTACGCCAAGCTTGTGGTACTGAACCTGTAGAAATTGAGTCCTTGAATATTAAATGTAATTGTTTGGCTATTACTGAACTTAACTCTTTGAGAACTCTTGGATGTATGCCATTGGGGCCTGGTGCCTTATTTACTTTAATTTTATCAAGCCACCTATGAACTTCTTCCTCCGTTAACCAATTGTTCATTAATATAGAGGTTGTGGCTTCCTTCTGCGGCACTACTATTGACATTTGATTCTTCCCTGGTAAACACAGAGGCAAAGAATTTGTTTAATACCTCTGCTTTTCCCTTATCTTCAATATGCCTGCCCATCTCACACTGAAAGGGTCCTGTATTTTATTTTCTAATTGTTTTTTGTTATTAAGGTACTTAAAGAACTTTTATGGGTTGATCTTACTTTCTATTGCAATCCTTTTTTTTATTATCCATTTTTGCTAATTTAATTGCCCTTTTGCAATTTGTTACATTCCTTATAATTCTGATACGATGCCTCCGTCCCTTCTGATTTCAAGAATCTAAACGCCTGCCTCTTCTTTTTCATTTCCTCCCCAACATATTTGTTTTGACATTTCTTTTATACTTATTACCCAAGGGTATACACTGATAAGTGTGCTTTTATAACAATGTTTTAAAGACTGCCCATTTATCTTCTACATTTTTCCCTTGAAAAGCATCATCCCAGTGTATTCCTTGTGGGGATAGAGAACTTCTTGTGGCGCTAAGGTATGGGGTGCCTTGTGGGATATGGAACGAGTGTGGGCAATTTCTTCTTATGGATGATGACCTCAGGAAACGGAAGACAAAGCATATAGAACACTGCAATAGTGCATTAACCAAGGATGAATTTAAACAGAGCAATTTAATAAAACACAAATGTAAACATAAGACAGCATATATTATATCATTAAAAACGACTAAGTGCAGCTAGCACTTGATGGATATAAAACTTGCTCCGCCGTTTGGAAAAATTGGAATCCTACTCACCGAAGGTGGCTAGGACATGTGCAAAGGTTTTTGGTATCTTTATAGCTTGTGGACACTGCTCGCCGTGGAATGACACCAGTCAGCTGCTCGAGGAGATCCGTCTTCCGTGCTCGGAGTCAAACGCTACCAGAGTCTCATCGATCGGCTCCTCGGCTGACGTCACTTCCGGTATCTGCTACGGTGTCCCTGCTAGTCCAAAAAACCTCCTACGCGTTTCGAAACTCATAATTGTGGGTTTCTTCGTAAAGATACCAAAAACCATTGCACATGTCCTAGCCACCTTCGGTGAGTAGGATTCCAATTTTTCCCAATCCCACAAGGCACCCCTTACCTTAGCGCCACAAGAAGATCGCTATCCCCACATCCTTATCTGGTTGTGAGATAGCCAGAGGAACCTTTTGGGCAGCTCTAGGATTCTTTTTGGACTCTTAAATCACAGGTTTTTCACGATTTATTTTAGTTGTCACGCGAGCGCTATTGTACACTTATTTTTTCACCAATTTATTCCTTGTAGATTGGTCCTCAGTATATTAAAATCTAAAGTATTTAAGGTCTAAGTTGGACCCAAGTAATCTGTTTTTTGGATAATTTATTTCAAATGAGACCATGTTATGATCACTGTTACCCAAATGTTCCAGGACTTGAATATTTGTTATTACTTCTACACTGTTTGATACTACCAAATCCAGTATTGCCCCTCTCCTGGTTGGTTTCTCAATAATTTGGGTCATATAATTGTCTTTAAGCACCCCAAAACCTGTTTCCTTTTGTTGTAATGCTAATCTCATTGTCCCCAGTCTGTCTGGATAATTGAAATCACCCATTATGCACACATGACCTAGTTTTGAATACATTTGCAAAAGTATTTTAGCTTCCTCAATCTCACAGATATTTGGTGGTTTATAGCATATCCCTACAAACATTTTCTTTATACAGCTGAACCACGTTATAATGCGGTGCTCGGGTCCACATATTGACACCGCGTTATAACTGGGATCACGAAACGGCCGCCGCGCGAGGACTTACTGGCATCTGCAGCTCTCTCCTGCAGCTCTCTCTCTCCTGCAGCTCTCTCTCTCCTGCAGCTCTCTCTCTCCTGCAGCTCTCTCTCTCTCTCCTGCAGCTCTCTCTCTCTCCTGCAGCTCTCTCTCTCCTGCAGCTCTCTCTCTCCTGCAGCTCTCTCTTTCTCCTGCAGCTCTCTCTTTCTCCTGCAGCTCTCTTTCTCTCTCTCCTGCAACTCTCTCGCTCTCTCTCTCTCCTGCAGCTCTCTCTCTCTCTCCTGCAGCTTTCTCTCTCTCTCTCTCTCTCCTGCAGCTCTCTCTCTCTCTCCTGCAGCTCTCGCTCTCTCTCTCTCCTGCAGCTCTCGCTCTCTCTCTCTCCTGCAGCTCTCTCTCTCTCTCCTGCAGCTTTCTCTCTCTCTCTCTCTCCTGCAGCTCTCTCTCTCTCTCTCCTGCAGCTCTCGCTCTCTCTCTCTCCTGCAGCTCTCGCTCTCTCTCTCTCCTGCAGCTCTCGCTCTCTCCTGCAGCTCTCTCGCTCTCTCCTGCAGCTCTCGCTCTCTCCTGCAGCTCTCGCTCTCTCTCTCTCTCTCCTGCAGCTCTCTCTCTCTCTCTCCTGCAGCTCTCTCGCTCTCTCCTGCAGCTCTCGCTCTCTCTCTCTCTCCTGCAGCTCTCTCTCTCTCTCTCCTGCAGCTCTCTCTCTCTCTCCTGCAGCTCTCGCTCTCTCTCTCTCTCTCTCTCTCCTGCAGCTCTCGCTCTCTCTCTCTCTCTCTCTCCTGCAGCTCTCGCTCTCTCTCTCTCTCTCTCCTGCAGCTCTCGCTCTCTCTCTCCTGCAGCTCTCGCTCTCTCTCTCCTGCAGCTCTCGCTCTCTCTCTCTCCTGCAGCTCTCGCTCTCTCTCTCTCTCCTGCAGCTCTCGCTCTCTCTCTCTCTCTCCTGCAGCTCTCGCTCTCTCTCTCTCTCCTGCAGCTCTCGCTCTCTCTCTCTCTCTCTCTTGCAGTTCTCGCTCTCTCTCTCTCCTGCAGCTCTCGCTCTCTCTCTCTCCGGCAGCTCTCGCTCTCTCTCTCTCCTGCAGCTCTCGCTCTCTCTCTCTCTCTCCTGCAGCTCTCACTCTCTCTCTCCTGCAGCTCTCTCGCTCTCCTGCAGCTCTCTCTCTCTCCTGCAGCTCTCTCTCTCCTGCAGCTCTCTCTTTCTCCTGCAGCTCTCTCTTTCTCCTGCAGCTCTCTTTCTCTCTCTCCTGCAACTCTCTCGCTCTCTCTCTCTCCTGCAGCTCTCTCTCTCCTGCAGCTTTCTCTCTCTCTCTCTCTCCTGCAGCTTTCTCTCTCTCTCTCTCTCCTGCAGCTCTCTCTCTCTCCTGCAGCTCTCGCTCTCTCTCTCTCCTGCAGCTCTCGCTCTCTCTCTCTCTCTCCTGCAGCTCTCGCTCTCTCTCTCTCCTGCAGCTCTCGCTCTCTCTCTCTCCTGCAGCTCTCGCTCTCTCTCTCTCTCCTGCAGCTCTCTCTCTCTCTCTCTCTCCTGCAGCTCTCGCTCTCTCTCTCTCTCTCCTGCAGCTCTCGCTCTCTCTCTCTCTCTCCTGCAGTTCTCGCTCTCTCTCTCTCCTGCAGCTCTCGCTCTCTCTCCGGCAGCTCTCGCTCTCTCTCTCTCCGGCAGCTCTCGCTCTCTCTCTCTCTCTCCTGCAGCTCTCGCTCTCTCTCTCTCCTGCAGCTCTCACTCTCTCTCTCTCCTGCAGCTTTCTCGCTCTCCTGCAGCTCTCTCTCTCCTGCAGCTCTCTCTCTCCTGCAGCTCTCTCTCTCCTGCAGCTCTCTCTTTCTCCTGCAGCTCTCTCTTTCTCCTGCAGCTCTCTCTCTCCTGCAGCTCTCTCTCTCCTGCAGCTCTCTCTTTCTCCTGCAGCTCTCTCTCTCTCCTGCAGCTCTCTCTCTCTCTCCTGCAGCTTTCTCTCTCTCTCTCTCTCCTGCAGCTCTCTCTCTCGCTCTCTCTCCTGCAGCTCTCGCTCTCTCTCCTGCAGCTCTCGCTCTCTCTCGCTCTCCTGCAGCTCTCGCTCTCTCTCGCTCTCTCTCCTGCAGCTCTCGCTCTCTCTCTCTCTCCTGCAGCTCTCTCTCTCGCTCTCTCTCCTGCAGCTCTCGCTCTCTCTCGCTCTCTCTCCTGCAGCTCTCGCTCTCTCTCGCTCTCTCTCCTGCAGCTCTCGCTCTCTCTCGCTCTCTCTCCTGCAGCTCTCTCTCTCTCTCTCTCCTGCAGCTCTCGCTCTCTCTCTCTCTCTCCTGCAGCTCTCGCTCTCTCTCTCTCCTGCAGCTCTCTCGCTCTCTCTCTCCTGCAGCTCTCTCTCCTGCAGCTCTCTCTCCTGCAGCTCTCTTTCTCTCTCTCCTGTAGCTCTCTCGCTCTCTCTCTCTCCTGCAGCTCTCTCTCTCTCCTGCAGCTTTCTCTCTCTCTCTCTCTCCTGCAGCTCTCTCTCTCGCTCTCTCTCCTGCAGCTCTCTCTCTCGCTCTCTCTCCTGCAGCTCTCGCTCTCTCTCTCTCCTGCAGCTCTCGCTCTCTCTCCTGCAGCTCTCGCTCTCTCTCCTGCAGCTCTCGCGCTCTCTCTCCTGCAGCTCTCGCTCTCTCTCTCCTGCAGCTCTCTCTCTCTCCTGCAGCACTCTCTCCTGCAGCTCTCTCTTTCTCTCTCCTGCAGCTCTCTCTTTCTCCTGCAGCTCTCTTTCTCTCTCTCCTGCAGCTCTCTCTCCTGCAGCTCTCTCTCTCTCTCCTGCAGCTCTCTCTCTCTCCTGCAGCTCTCTCTCTCTCCTGCAGCTCTCTCTCTCTCCTGCAGCTCTCTCTCTCTCTCCTGCAGCTCTCTCTCTCTCTCCTGCAGCTCTCTCTCTCTCCTGCAGCTCGCTCTCTCCTGCAGCTCTCTCTCCTGCAGCTTTCTCTCTCTCTCTCTCTCTCCTGCAGCTCTCTCTCTCTCCTGCAGTTCTCTCTCTCTCTCCTGCATCTCGTTCTCTCTCTCTCCTGCATCTCTCTCTCTCTCCTGCATCTCTCTCTCTCTCTCCTGCATCTCTCTCTCTCTCTCTCTCTCTCCTGCATCTCTCTCTCTCTCTCCTGCAGCTCTCTCTCTCTCTCCTGCAGCTCTCTCTCTCCTGCAGCTCTCTCTCTCTCTCTCTCTCTCCTGCAGCTCTCTCTCTCTCTCTCTCTCTCTCTCCTGCGCTCTCTCTCTCCTGCAGCTTTCTCTCTCTCTCCTGCAGCTTTCTCTCTCTCTCCTGCAGCTCTCTCTCTCTCTCCTGCGCTCTCTCTCTCCTGCAGCTCTCTCTCTCTCCTGCAGCTCTTTTCCTCTCCACTTTAGGACTCCGGTCCCACCAAATACATTAAAAAAAAAAGTATACCCTAAAGCCTACTACTCGAGCAATACTAAATAAAGAGGCATAGTGATCCTAATCAAAAATAATGTTTCTATCCTAGAGAAAGAAGTGAAGATTCCTGGTGGAGTAGGGCACCCTGGCGGGGTGCATATCACCTGGGTCAATATATATGCACCAAATGACCATCAAGTAGACTTTCTAGAGACCATTTTGAAGGAACCTGAAAAACTGGGTGTGCGACGCTGTCATTATCGGGGGAGACTTTAAATATTAAATATTTATGCATATATCTGACTAGCTCCTCCAAAACTCTGTATAAATATAAACAAAACAGGAGATATAACACACAGCCTGGAGAGTTGGTCAAAAAATAATGTAAAAATGTATTCTTTATTAGTCCATTAAAAAACGGAGGTGTAACAGACCTCCCTCGCGTTTTGTGCGTTACACTTGATCAAGTTGATACTCCTTGATAAAATGAGACTATGGCTCACCAAATCAAACTTAATACCTATCAAACCCCCCCCCCCCCTAGTCTCCCTCTAAATTGATCCCACTATTGGGGAAATCCAAACATTCAACCTATGATGGGGAAAAACAACTTTAGGCAATGGGGGAAAAAAAGGCATAACGGTGGTTGGGATGTAATAATAAAAGAAAAAATAATGGAATTTACAGAGGTAGTTGAAAAATACTTCATTTCTACCCTCCCCCCCCCCTCCCCAGACCTATTTAGATCCATGCAAATAAGACACTTTATAAAATAGATCACACAAGGGTCGCAACTCAAAGTAGGAACCAGATTTGAAAAAGTGCGTAGAAGTAGAAAATACCCAAAAGGTCTCTATATAACGAATTAGTGATGGACAAGGAAATACAGAATCTTAATTATATGAAGGGATGGGAACAAGACTTGCAAACAGAAATCCCAAAACAGGATTGGAAGGACATACGGGAGAGAGTGGCAAAGACATCAATATGTACCAAAACAAAACCAGTGTTTTGTTTTCTTCATGTAAACTTTGTAGGAGAGTGGGAAACAAGAATGAGATTGAACATCTTTTACTTGGTATACAACAGACTTTATTTGTTATCGCGTACTTGGGTAAATCATGTAAACAGGCATTGTTATCTTTCTTTCTGTGATACGAGTATGATAACGCCATCAAAACTGTACAGTGAATACATGAAACTATTTTACAGAACATTATGTGAAAATGTACGTAGTTTTTTCTGCACAATTTAATCTTTCAAATGTAACTGTTTTGGAACATTTTTGCATCAGCCTAACCATCCCACCTCTGTATTACAGTTTCACTCTGGTTTGAATATTTATGCACACAATAACAGTTGTAGCTTTTCAGAGTGAACCTGATCTATGCAGCTGTTTAATATTCATGTATTCTCTGGCAGAACGAGGCTGACGGGAGAATTTTTTTGCAGGCAAAGAAGAAAGAGCTGGCAAGGAGAGACATAGATATAGAGGACGGGGACAGTATGATCTCCTCTGCTACATCAGATACTGGCAGCTCCAAAAGAAAAAGGTATGTCTTGCTATATCTTTTAGTAAAATATATAGCATCATTGCTTCCTTTTGTCTTCCGTGATTCTCAAGCGTGATTTTTAAACCACTGAAGCCTTTCTGCATGCAGCTTTACATTGGTGGTTGTAAATATTCATGAATTTGGGTTGACAGGGACCACTATTAACATTTTTATTTACTTTAAAACACACACCTAAAATAAAGATTGTGAAGTCCTGTGTCGGTGAATGTATTTAACAGAGAGGGCTTGACAACACAAGATCTGTATAATAGCAGTTACAGGGACATAGTGACAGATCATTTTTTAGGTGGTTTTTTTTGTTGTTGTTTTTTTTTGCAGCAAATACAATTTAATTACACTAAATAAAGATACCTGTAGTTAATCAAGTAACAATTAATTTAATCTATTAATTTATCTATTAATTGTGAGTGAATTAACTCCACTGAGTCTGTTTTAGTTAGTCGGGTGAGCTATGTGTTTCCCTTTTGTAGTCTATCTAAGTCCAGAGTGACCAATCTTTTAATGATGGAGCTTTTTTTCTCAATGGTTAGCAGCAACTGTTCAGAATTTAGAACGTATGTTGAGATGCATAAAATTCTAGTCTCTTCATTTGGTATTTGCACATTTTGATAGTGCATCATCTTCTATCCAAGCATTTTAGACCTGGTCCTTTGTTCTCTCAGATGGATTTCAATGTAGTATTCCCAGGTACTTTTCAGGCGGCTATAAATGTAATTGAGAGAGAAGTACTGTAAATGTTGGTTTGTTATTGATAGTTTGATATATGATCATAAGCTTTTCCTGTTATTGGCCGAGTGTGATGTATGTACCATGTGCCATGTATTCTAACAGTGGCAAGTATCTGCTGACCTGGGGGTCTCGTTCTAGTAAGACCACAGTGTTTTTGCTTCAGAAAAATGCTCCCTCTTTCACACTTCCTTTTCCTAGTTTAGGTAAGCGAGAGGAACAAACTGCTCCGATTGTTGTTGTAACAGATTCTGAAAATGTAGACAAACTGAAGTTCCGTACATAGTTTTTTTTTGTTGTTTTTTCCAGGGATCTCCAGATGTTTGAACTTTGTTAATATCCAGTATGCTAGCTGCAATATGCAATAGATTTTCACAATACTGTATATTCACCCTTTAACTTCAGATGGACACAGTGTACTTGAAAACAATTAAGAGATTCACTCAAATTGCATAATTGCTGCTTCTTTGATATTGTCCCCAATAAAGGTAGTGCCTATATCAAATCGTAAGGTAATTATGCACTGTAAATAAAATAAGTTAAACTGAATATACCCACCTAATTGTTATCTTTTGGTGAAATAGTACTTGCATGATTCATAACATAAGGTACAGTTATAGGCCCTCCATTTAATATGCTGTGATGCAGTCTCTCCTTGTTTTAAGTTTTAAACCCCATTTGAATACCTAAATCTTCCCTGATTGTGAGTAAACCGCTTGACAGCATAGTGGATAGTATCCGTAGTGCTTATGTATAGAAGTGTAACTGGGCACTGCTGACATTTCTGCATATGTTATCATTGAACTCACTTTGACTTTTGCCAACAGCAAGAAAAACATAAGGAAGCAGCGAATGAAAATCTTATTTAATTCAGTTCTTGAAGCTCGGGAGCCTGGTGCAGGCAGGAGGCTGTGTGAACTTTTTATGTTCAAACCCTCCAAAAAAGACTATCCAGATTACTATAAAATTATTTTGGAGCCAATGGACTTAAAAACGATTGAACACAACATTCGCATAGACAAATACTCTGCAGAAGATGCCATGGTAGCCGATATGAGGTTGATGTTCCGGAACGCTTGGCATTATAATGAAGAGGGATCACAGGTACTGTTCTGGATTTTCTATCATGCATCATTAATAAGGATGTTGCCCTCGGTTTAGTATTTTTGTGGAAAAATCTGCAGATGGAATTGAAAAAAAAAATGGACTATGACTATATTCAAATAGGAGCCAATATAGCATCTTATTGATTTATCAATCTACTTCTTAACATCTTTTATATATGCCACTAAAAAGTATTCAAACACCGGTTAATTTTAATGTAGCAAATCTCACACACAACCGTGGTACTGAAAATGTATAATTTTAATATTGTTTTCTTTTTTTTCTTTCAAAGTAACATGCCATGTGTGATGGATGTTCTTTCAATCCCCCTGCTAATTATTTTTGTTTGTACCACTGCTGTTTCTAGTCCAGGGATCCCTGGTTCCCCAAATACTTACCAGTACCAGACTGAGTTGAAGGAGCAGTCCGCCTACTCGTTTTCTTTACAGGATGCGAACCGAAGGTGGCCCCTGGAGCTAAACGCCACTATTTTCAGATCCTACCCCTCCCCGCTCACCGCCCTCCAGGGGAAACA
>NC_134499.1:44319265-44401765 GCF_040206685.1 Ascaphus truei
TTAAAACATCTTCATAAGTTAGCGGTTTAATGTTCAGAGCTGTACAGTACTTTTGAAGAGACTTATGAGATTTTGAAAGCTATGTTCCACATGTTCTCAGCTATTTTGGTTTGGTGAATTTATTGAAAATACTTTATCCTTGAGTGAGGTGGTAAAACATATTTATGATGATCCTACCTCTGAAATATTTATAGAATCACATACCTCTTTAATGATTTACATAATTTAATTTAAAAAGGTATATAATGATGCCCATGTACTGGAGAAGATCCTTAAAGAAAAAAGGAAAGAGCTTGGCCCTGTTCCTGATGATGATGATATGGCCTCTCCAAAATTGAAGCTAAGTAAGTATATATTAACATTAGTTTATTTTATAGTATTTTGGGTCTGTAGAAAAAACAAACACAAAAATCAGTGTTAAACTAATCTCGAGAACCACGATTGAAAGTTATCTGTTTTTTCCCCTGACTTTGCCACACACTACTACAATTATGTCTGTGGGGTCACGATTAGAAAGTCGCATCTTCAACTTTCTGTTGGCCCCTCACCCCGCTGCCATTTTGTTTCTACCAGGCAAGTATTCTTGCCCGGTGGACAAAACCGCTTGGCAATTGGAAACCGGGAGGTCCCCGGAGGTCGTGACCATGGATCAGCTCCAGGGGAACCCCTCCCCACTTGGCTCAGGTAAATAAAAATAAAGAAAAGTGCAAAATGCGAGCAGCGCGCACTGTTGCTGTACGTACACATTTTCTGTTCTTGTGAACTATAATAATCTTTACGTCTTCCACTGAGATTATTTATTTCATTCCACAGCACAATGGGCATTAGAAATGTGCAGTTGACTCTGTATTTTGGATTTGCTGAAAGTCACTTGGTTTTGGATTATGGGGAAAATGTGAATTTGATGAAAAAAATAATTGTCATGTCAATCTGGAGCTGTTTTTTTATTCCTATTTTAGTATTTGTAATATTACATTTATTTTGCTAAAAAAAAGATAAAAATGTGGTTATTTAGAAAAATAATAAAGCCAGTCAATATTGTTAATTATTGGTGCCAATCTGCAACGAGGCACGGTCCTGTTTTTTCGGGTTATGGTTGATCTTCCAAATAGTTACTGTCGACATTGCCCTGACCGAATCGAAGCTCATCCCCACTGGGATCCACTGCATAAAAGTGAATCACTTACAATGCTGATCGCTGCCATGACAGATGGCTTAAAGGTGTTAATCCAACTAGAACTGATTGACTGATTGGTAGGGACAAGTCAGATGGTGGCATATTTCTGCTCACCCAAAGATAAATCTGTAACTGCACCAATTTCTCAGCAGTTTACTATGTAACTTATGATACTTTTGAGAAATCATCCAAATCATCATAATTTATTTTTTAAGTAAAAGCATGCCGCAACTTAAGGGAGCACCGCAATACTTTGCGGTCAGTTTAAGAACAAACTAAAATGATACACAATTAATTTTCTTATGAAAAGCCAGAAGGAAGAAATAAGTCCTGCACCGTGCCAGAAACAGTGGTAAAGTCAAAACGTACCTGAGCTCTGGCGAGTTCCAGATTTCTGAACCTGCAAACGAGAAATAAACATGGTATTAAATTGATCACTTTACTTTGGATATATTTAATAGATTGTCTGTGGCAAATAATACATTCTATACTCCGTATTCGAAATGTGATGGTATTACTTGGTATGGACTCGGCACCATTACATTAAGTCACTTACCACAGCTCCTTCTGCAAGTAATGTGCATGTATCTTAAAAAAAACACTATAGCATATCTTAAAATGTACTATGGTGGGCCATTGCTAATAAATAATTTGGCAAACATTACTAGGCAACAGACAAGCAGGATATAAATGAAGTGAACAGGATAAACAGAACTAAAAATATAGAAAAGTTGTCAAAAAGTAGCTGAACCAAGATGAACCAACACAGGATCTTTTAGGACAATGGCATGCAGTATCAGTGCTGATTTTTGTAAAGGTACCAGTCACGCAAATTCCAGCCATTAAACATGTTGCTGCCATTAGCTCACTTGGTTGAACTTTGGACATTAACCCTTTAATGCCAAAGGGGCCAGCAGGACTTCATTAGCTCCACTGGCAGTTTTACTATTGCGCTTTCCTCTTGTTGCAATATTTAGGAATGTCACCTTTTTTAAACGATGTAGCTGCGTTCTGGAGAGATTTGCCTCCAAAGGAAATAAAAATGGCTGCTGCCATTCACACACATTAGAACAGAGGTTTCTGTGTTAATCGATGCCAGGAACGCCACTAAAAACTACAGTTGTTGAAAAGAAAGAACTAAATTCAAATGATGCTTAGTATTGTAAAAACAGTGTCCGTTAGTACTGTAGGTTAAACAACAATTATTTTAACATGGTATTTATTTGCCACACATTTAATGCGTTAGAGAAAAACCTCAAAGCTCCAAACCCAAAATTGTGCTTTTGTGATGCTTCACAGCTCCTATTCGGACTTTGTTGCTTTAGAGCTCTGGTGCTACTATTTCATTAAATTTATAGACAAGACTTAGACAACTTCTGTTATACCATTACCAAAGTTTTGGGTCACTACAAAGTACATGGGTGTATGTGTGTTAATCTTCATAACACTCTATTTTAATCTTTATTTAACATGGTTGATTCATTGCTTTGGAATTGATTATCACTGCTTTTCTTCACTAGGTAGAAAGAGCGGAATTTCTCCGAAAAAGTCAAAGTATCTCAGCCCAATGCAACATAAACTCAGCGAGGTTTACGAAGCAGTGAAGAATTACACAGATAAGCGAGGCAGGCGGCTCAGTGCCATCTTCCTTCGCCTCCCCTCCCGCTCTGAACTCCCCGACTACTATTTGACCATCAAAAAGCCTATTGATATGGAAAAGATTAGGAGCCATATCATGGCCAACAAATACCAAGATATTGATGCCATGTGTGAGGACTTTGTGATCATGTTTAACAATGCATGCACTTACAATGAGCCAGAGTCTTTGATATATAAAGATGCCCTGGTCTTGCATAAAGTGTTGCTGGAGACCCGAAGAGATATTGAAGGAGATGAGGACTCTCATGTCCCTAATGTCATCCTGCTTATCCAGGAGCTGATTCACAACCTCTTTGTTTCTATGATGAGCCATCAAGATGAAGAAGGAAGGTGCTATAGTGATTCTTTGGCTGAAATCCCTGCCGTTGACCCCAAATTTCCTAAAAGACTGCCTCTAACATTTGACATTATTCGAAAGAATGTTGAAAATAACCGTTACAGAAGATTAGACTTGTTTCAGGAGCACATGTTTGAAGTTTTGGAAAGGGCTCGACGGATGAATCGGTAAGTTAGTAATAATACACCTAAATGTCACCTGCAATGTGTAAAACTGCTAATGATGGTGACACTGTTTGCTGCTGATCAGTTTGCACCATGCTGAATATTTACCCGCCAGAAAGCAGGGGTGTCATCTGGAAATTACGTGGTGGGTATCCTATTGGTGACACCAGGGGTATGTTTCTGTAGTTTGGTGGCCAAATCTTTTTGTGTTAAAATCCGCACAAACAAATTTTAAATACCTGGCGATCCTGCAAGTCTAGGGACCATGGATGAGTTTCAGGGGATCCTCCCACCCCCTCCCTGGGTTCAGGTAATGTAAAAAAAAGATATGTCCATTTGGGAGGGAATTGCTTGGTTTCATAGTTTACACATTTTCAGACGTGATCTTCCTATTAATTGCATCCAAATTCCTCCGTCTCCTCCGATCACTATCTAAGTGCCAAGCCTTCGAGAAAATAAATTATGGAAATATTAAGGATTGAAGATGTGCAAAACTATTCTAAGTGTAGTAAAATTTGTAATGTGTAACATTTTTAGCAATTTGATTATTTGTTTCCGTATAAAACAGTTTTCCAAGCCTCCAAGGGCTAATAATGTCACCCAATAAATACTATGTGGCCCTAGCACTGAGTGGGGAAGGCGGCACGGCCCTAGCACTGAGTGGGGAAGGCGACACGGCCCTAGCACTGAGTGGGGAAGGCGACACGGCCCTAGCACTGAGTGGGGAAGGCGGCACGGCCCTAGCACTGAGTGGGGAAGGCGGCACGGCCGTAGCACTGAGTGGGGAAGGCGGCACGGCCCTAGCACTGTCTGGGGAAGGCGGCACGGCCCTAGCACTGAGTGGGGAAGGCGGCACGGCCGTAGCACTGAGTGGGGAAGGCGGCACTGTCTGTGGAAGGCGGCATTGTCTGTGGAAGGCAGCACGGCCCTAGCACTGTCTGGGGAAGGCAGCACGGCCCTAGCACTGAGTGGGGAAGGCGGCACGGCCGTAGCACTGAGTGGGGAAGGCGGCACGGCCCTAGCACTGAGTGGGGAAGGCGGCACGGCCCTAGCACTGAGTGGGGAAGGCGGCACGGCCCTAGCACTGAGTGGGGAAGGCGGCACGGCCCTAGCACTGAGTGGGGAAGGCGGCCCGGCCCTAGCACTGTGTGGGGAAGGCGGCACGGCCCTAGCACTGAGTGGGGAAGGCAACACGGCCCTAGCACTGTGTGGGGAAGGCGGCACGGCCCTAGCACTGAGTGGGGAAGGCAACACGGCCCTAGCACTGAGTGGGGAAGGCAACACGGCCCTAGCACTGAGTGGGGAAGGCAACACAGTCCTAGCACTGAGTGGGGAAGGCAACACGGCCCCAGCACTGAGTGGGGAAGGCAACACGGCCCTAGCACTGAGTGGGAAAGGCAACACGGCCCTAGCACTGAGTGGGGAAGGCGGCACGGCCCTAGCACTGAGTGGGGAAGGCAACACGGTCCTAGCACTGAGTGGGGAAGGCAACACGGCCCTAGCACTGTGTGGGGAAGGCAGCACGGCCCTAGCACTGAGTGGGGAAGGCAACACGGCCCTAGCACTGAGTGGGGAAGGCAGCACGGCCCTAGCACTGAGTGGGGAAGGCAACACGGCCCTAGCACTGAGTGGGGAAGGCGGCACGGCCCTAGCACTGTGTGGGGAAGGCGGCACGGCCCTAGCACTGAGTGGGGAAGGCGGCACGGCCCTAGCACTGAGTGGGGAAGGCGGCACGGCCCTAGCACTGAGTGGGGAAGGCGGCCCGGCCCTAGCACTGAGTGGGGAAGGCGGCCCGGCCCTAGCACTGAGTGGGGAAGGCGGCACGGCCCTAGCACTGAGTGGGGAAGGCGGCACGGCCCTAGCACTGAGTGGGGAAGGCGGCACGGCCCTAGCACTGAGTGGGGAAGGCGGCACGGCCCTAGCACTGAGTGGGGAAGGCGGCACGGCCCTAGCACTGAGTGGGGAAGGCGGCACGGCCCTAGCACTGAGTGGGGAAGGCGGCACGGCCCTAGCACTGAGTGGGGAAGGCGGCACGGCCCTAGCACTGAGTGGGGAAGGCGGCACGTCCGTAGCACTGAGTGTTGGTTTACAAAATTGTAAAAGCACATCCACAAATTAAAAATGTATATTAACATCATATTGAAGAGTATTTTTAGTATTAAATACTGAGATCACATAGTTCAACTCTATGTGCTATGAATAGAAGTTGCTTTGAGTGGAAGTTTCTAAAACTAAAGAAGCTCCTTTTTAAAATTAAGGCATTTTTAACCCAGGCATATCTCTGCAATATAAAGCTATATTACATAAATATTACATGTTTGTGACTTGCATATGTCAAGAATAATTTGGAGGTGAAAGTCTTTCAAAGATTATGTATCTTTAGTTAAAGATTTTGAGTTTTCTTTGCAAGAACAGAAGTGTGAGGATTCTTAAAGTAACAAACTAATATTTATTTGTCTGAGACTGCAAACAATTGTTGTTTCTTAAACCCTACAAAGTTAAAGGGATTTAAACCGGTACAATGATTCCAAAACAAACCTAATAAAAACCGTTCAGCAGACAGTCTATCGTCTGGGAGTAATATATAAAACCATAGCTTTTCACAAATGTGTTTTTAAGCAACAGCAGCTTATATATTGAAGGGCCGTATCTCTGTCTGCGCGGGAAAAGGAATATGTTATAGTCCATAGTGATAGTATTCATATAAATGTTCCATAACAGTTTTCCTTTTTACCCTAGATTTATCATGGATTTTAATGGTTTAACAAGTTTATTTATATATACGGCTCAAAAAAAAACAACCACTATTCTACACTCCTGGGACGTTTAGGAGAATTAGAGATGACTGCAGAACCTCTAGGGAAGCAGAGCAGTCAATAACCGCTCTGTGCTATGCAAGGCATTGTGGGGTGTAACTTCCAAAAGTAAAGCAGTGATTTATAATCTTTAATGGTGGTCCATTAAATAGCTTCACAACTTATAATAAATCTATATTTCTCTAGGACCAATATTTCTACTAGTTCTCTGGCTACATCTTCACAACAACCCACAAAACATGCCAAGAAAATTATAACCGCGATATATATTCAGATATTGTCCATTTATTTTATGGGTGCATTGCTATTTTCCCTCGGTTATTAGTATTCCTACAAATGAATGTGTACTTTGATGTTTTCATACTTGTCATGGCCATTAATTTCTCTTATATATTCCTATTTCCACCCTGTCAGGACGGACTCTGAGATTTATGAGGATGCAGTTGAGCTCCAGCAATTCTTTATTAAAATCCGAGATGAGCTTTGCAAGAACGGAGACATTCTTCTGTCTCCTGCCCTCAGCTATACCACGAAGCACCTTCACAATGATGTGGAAAAGGAGAAAAAGGAAAAATTGCCAAAAGAAATTGAAGAAGATAAGGCCAAAAGAGAAGAAGAGAAGCGAGGTATTTCCCTTGATCTAGTTTCTGTTTAATCAGCAATATTTTTGATTTTAGGCATTGAGGAAAGATGCAAAGCTTTCTAGTATTTTTGATGGATGATTTTCAAACATCGTGTATGGTTTCGTAGAAGTCATACAAATGTGTTCTTAGCTTGGCGGTGATACCGTATTCTTTTATAATGTTGTTGGCATTATAATATGTGATACATTGGTAATTAAGGAGTATAATACTTACACTTGTTTCATTTGTATGAAAATGATGTCGATCGCTACATGTAACCTATAGAACGTGCCACTGCCATTTAACCTATAGAACGTGCCACTGCCAGTTATTTGCTTTGCTCCTGGAAGGGATTGCCCCCTTAATGTCTAATCATTTTGTCTTTGAGCAGCTCTTTCAGACTTTTAGGCGTCACTTTGGGCCATATTTACTAAGTGGTGCTCTGCTATAAGACACCTAGCACTAGATGACACCTCACCGCTCATTTACTTGACTAGGCTGGATGGCCTCATGGCATAGCAAGTATGTATGACTTTTTACGGCCTTAGGCAAAATTTATGGCAGACAAGCAGGCACTCTTGCAGTTATATTATGCAACGTGCTGTATAGTGTCAGGTTTATATTGAAACATTTTATTATTACTGCCACACTCCATTTCCTTTAAACATTTAGAGAGCCTGAAGGTCTTGTTCTCCCAGCATCATGGCCATGTTATTCATTGTGTAAAGATGGTATGGTCGGGACTTGCTGCCCTCTTTCATGCCTACGGAATTCAGAATTCCCTAAAAGCGTAGCACGTGATCCGGAGAAGAGCTAAAAAGCAAAACAAAGCGATTACGTCCACTAGATACGACAGGCGGTGCTGGCCTCGTCGAGCCCAATGGGTGTCATTCGGATACTTTAAAGGTTAATTAAAGCGGCAATCCACCCCTCCTCTCCACCTCCCAAAAAATGGTTTCCTACCTCGGGGTCACACAGAGCTCAACAATAGTGCTCTACAGCTCTGGGGACTCCTCCATTGCCGGTAAATTTACTTTTACATTTTGCTGAGTTTCTGACTACAAATATGGCCTCTGGGGTCTCTAATAGAAAACCGCTACATCGTCATATAATGACCCCATGGCCATATTTCGCTCTCATTTTTTGCTCAGGATATTTAAGGAGTAATTTACAAGGAACCGGGAGGGGTTTCCTAAAACCCACTGAGGTAAGAACAAACCCCCCTTGCTTTCCCTACCCCCACCCACAAAATTGCACAGAACAGAAGGATTCTTTGAGATGCTTTGCTTAAATGTTGTTTTTTATTTCTTGGTCTGAATTATTCTGTCTTTTTGTTTATTTTTAATTGAAATAAGAAGCTGAAAAAAGTGAAGACCCTGGAGGTGTTTCTGGACAGTCTGGATTGTATCGCACATATAGCCAGGACTGCAGCTTTAAGAACAGCATGTATCATGTCGGGGATTATGTGTATGTAGAGCCTGCAGAAGCCAACTTGCAGCCACATATAGTCTGCATTGAAAGGCTCTGGGAAGATTCTGCTGGTAAGTCTACCCTTGCTTTCATTCTCGGAAGACTTGGTTATACCTCTATATTGCAATGTTGCCAATAGATTAGAGACGTAATGTATGAATTTTTGACACAGAAAGGTTATGAAAAAGTAAAAATTCTGGGAATAATTTGCTATCTTTTTGCAATGCTTGGAAGTTTTCTCTGACTTTCACACTTTAATGCTACAACAGTTCTCTTATGGTGAAAAAAAGAAACATACAAGGCAAACATCTAGATACGTTGTACAAGTCTAAATGAATTCATATTAATAATAGTGAAGTGAAAGAAATTACAGCAACTCCGAACATCTCTACTTCTAATTTGTACAGATTTTATTTTTTAATATAATACCTCTGCTGCTTGCAAAAAAAAAAAAAAAAAAAAAAAATGCAGTAATAACACCTTTCATATCATTCTGGAAACCTTACCTGCCAGTTCTCTTGGCTGTAATTCATCAAGCTATGATGCTAGGTGTTGAACCACGATCCATTTGAATGGCAGTTACTGGAAGATCGGGATGCGATAGCCTGCATATCACGGCTGTATAAATCCTGGCAATATAGAGGAGGTGGTAAAAGGCAACAAAAATAATGGAGAAATTGCATGTTAAAACTTATAAATTTAAACTTGGGTATCCTGATATGTACACATTTATACAAAGAAGAAAAGGGAACATAATTGAAATTATTCAAAGTTGACTGAATGCTAAGCATTTCTTATGGCATTCACAATAGCAATGATATTTAGGAGACCCGTCAAATTATTTTAAATCCGTTTTCTCTGACTTCAGACACCAATATAGGACCACGTGATTCTGACATTAACGTGCAAGTAATACAGCTTCTGTATTTCACCTTCTTTGAGGGAAGCGTGACATAAAAATGCAAACATGTGTTAATGTTTAAAAATATTGTATTGATGTAAACAAATCAAACTTGCAATATATAGTTAACATATTATGACAAATTGCATGTTACTTTATAGTTATAAAATTTTATGACATAAAGATACATATTACGCCCATCTCTTTGGTGTTCTTAACGCCTCTTCTCCCTCGGCTTCTCTCCCTTGTAGCTTCTTGTCAGATCCTCCTCTCTTCCATCTCCTTGTTATTTAGTGGCCTTTATATTTTATACTATTTGGTTCTATTTAGTAACATGGACTTAAACTGATTGGTTTAAGGTCCGGTATTCTGTATGTCTTGACCTATTTGGTGATTATATATTTGTGGGCTTTTGTACAAACCAGTTGTATGAATATTTTTGAGCTAACAAAGTTAGGTAAGAGCTATAAGGCTGAGATTTTGTGGGAATAAACTTGCAAATCCTTCTCTAGGTGAGAAATGGTTGTATGGTTGCTGGTTCTATCGCCCTAATGAAACATTTCACCTCGCTACCCGAAAGTTCTTAGAAAAGGAGGTCTTCAAGAGTGATTACTACAACAAAGTTCCCGTGAACAAAATTCTTGGCAAATGTGTGGTCATGTTCGTGAAGGTAAGATGAATATGGCAAGTCTATGCGAAGTTTGATTTCAAACTTTATGGTCACTTTGCAGGACAATAAGATCACCCATATCATAATGCATTAAAAATGTCACAATCCTTGGAACAGGGTACTTCAACAATTACTTTGTAAAATAGTTTTTTTTTTTCCCCTCTCCAGATCGGTTTATGCTAAAAATTTGTACCTAAACCATAAACGATTTGCTTGAAATTAATGTACAAGCACACAACATTTGAAATTGTTCTGTTTTGTGTGTTGTATTTTCTACTTTAGTGTTATCTTTATAATGCTGGGTTCCCTTTCTCTTTATAATAATGATTTAAAAAGTAATTGTATGTAAACAATTGTTGGGCACCAATCCTAAGAAAAGACATTATGGAACTAGAGAGAGTGCAGAGAAGAGCCACCAAATTAATAAAGGGGATGGACATTCTAACTTATGAGGAGAGGCTAGAAAAATTAGATTTATTTACATTAGAAAAGAGGCGTCTAAGAGGGGATATGATAACTATATACAAATATATTCAGGGACAATACAAGGAGCTTTCAAAAGAACTATTCATCCCACGGGCAGTACTAAGGACTCGGGGCCATCCCTTAAGGTTGGAGGAAAGGAAATTTCACCAGCAACAAAGGAAAGGGTTCTTTACAGTAAGGGCAGTTAAAATGTGGAATTCATTACCCATGGAGACAGTGATGGCAGATACAATAGACTTGTTCAAAAAAAGGTTGGACATCTTTTTAGATGGGAAAGGTATACAGGGATATACCAAATAAGTATACATGGGAAGGATGTTGATCCAGGGATTAATCCGACTGCCAATTCTTGGAGTCAGGAAGGAATTAATTTTTCCCTTTAATGGGGTTTTTTGTTTGCCTTCCTCTGGATCAATAAGTAAGTATAGATATAGAATAAAGTATCTGTTGTCTAAATTTAGCATAGGTTGAACTTGATGGACTTACGTCTTTTTTCAACCTCATCTACTATGTAACTATGTAACTATGTTACTGCCTTTTGTAATTCACATTACATTAGGCATTTGGGCCCATATTTACAAAGTGCTGGTATCCTAGAACAGGGGAGCGCAAACTTTTGCTCCTGCGCGCCCCCCGCCTCCCCCCCTCCCCTGTCTTTGCCTGCCTCGGTGCTCGCCCCCCCACCTTTGAGCTGTGTCAAATGACGCGGCTGGGTCATGTGACGTCAAGTCACCCGCTGCATCATTTGATGACGCGTTGCCATAGCGACCCTACACCCCCCCCCCCCCCCCAGAAAAATCTCCTGCCTCCCAGTTTGTGCACCGATGCCAATTCAAAGAGTCTTATGTACCAGGTGTGAACTTCTCACGACCACCAGCCTTTTGTATATGATTATTTTTATTCTCACAATTCCTCTGACCTGCATAAACTTTGGGAATGAGATTATAGCATCAGGAAAAAATAGCATAACATGAATTGTCTGAAAGACTCCTTAAGCGCACCGATTACAATATCTATTTTTATCGCTAAAATTGTTTTGCAGTATGTCAATTTTGATACTAGATTTGAACTTTACAGTGTTCACCTTTTAATACATGGGTTATGTCCCCAATGTACAGTACATTTAAAGCCAATTCAAAGGAGTGCTAACATTTGGTGAAATCCCTTTAAGTGATTGCTTAAGACGACGAAGGTGCCAATTGTAGTCAGATTCTCTTAAAGTGCCTTTGCTTTTCCTGATCTCACAGGAATATTTTAAAATATGCCCAGAAAACTTTCATGATGAAGATGTGTATGTCTGCGAGTCCCGCTACTCTGCCAAAACAAAGTCTTTCAAAAAGATCAAGCTCTGGACTATGCCTATTAGTTCAGTTCGATTCAGGACCAGAGATGTCCCCCTGCCAGTGGTCCGGGTTGCTTCTGTGTTTGCAGTTAAGAATAAGGTTGAAGAAGATAAACCCCTTGACACCACAGAGGACAACAAAGAGGAAGACATTACCCAGAGTCTGGAAAAGGTTTGTGACATTTCCATAGTACCTTATCAATGACAATGGAACGAGGAATGGGTTTAGTTGACTTTAAATGAAGTTTCCCGGGTCTATAATGCATAATATCCGTTTTGGGGTCTCCCTGCTGGGTCTTTTATTCCAGGCTTTTTGTGCACTATTGAATTTAACATTTTCTGTAATAACTACTATAAAATAAATCCATTTTTGTAATAAATAGACACAAACCATATTAATCCTAGGTTATACACGCAGGAAAGAGACTTGTTGTGAGATTTTGATGTACGCTTATAAGATCTTTGCGCTTATATTTGATGTCCCACTTTTCTACGAGGTAAAGAGTTGCATCGAATCTTCCTATCTTTAGGACTCCCAAACCAATATCTAAAGATGCAATCTCTTGTATCTGACCCACAAAACTGCATTTTATAACTAAATTACCAATCTAATTAGCTACCTTATACAAATGTAACGGTGCTTAAGGTAAGATTTGATTGCTTTTTTGTTTATTTGGAAATTAATCACAAATTCATTTTGTTTGGGGTCTCTAATTGACAATCAAGTGTTTCCTTACCCGTGGCCCACCTTATCCTTTGCAGGCAACCAATACAAGTGGGGTGATGGGGGGGTTGCCTGTGAAGACTTAATGAACACACACTTTCTAAAGACACAGCGTAATATCACACACAATTTAGTTAAATTAAATGTATCACAGGTCTCAGCTCGCCATGTTTACAAACCAACTCTAAAAAATGTTTTTTAAATACGTGTCTGAATAGATTTAACTGATTTTAAATATGTGCCTGTAATGCGTACACTTTAGTCCTAGGTGGGAGGCAAATACTGTGAGAAAGAGAGAGAGAGATCTATCGGAAAGTAATACATTGAGAGTTACCTCTCGTTTTCAAGTATGTCCTGGGCACAGAGTTATAATGACAAATACATGGTTACAAATACATAGTTACACTAAGTGAAAAGGGTTATATACAGTACCTTATATACAAGACATTGCATGCACAGTTAAAGATAATATATATTATAGGCGTATATAACATTTACAGACAAGATTAAAATGTGAGACAGCTTTAGTTTTGAAAGAACTTAGACTTGTGGAGGCAGTGAGAGTCTCAGGTAGACTGTTCCAGTTGTGGGATGCACTGTAAGAGAAGCAGGAGTGGCGGCCGGATACTTTGTTAAATCATATATATATGTATATGTATATATATATGTGTATGTATATACCACTACTATTAAGTTTATGGTGGGTAAAAAAGGTGACAAAAACCCTCCACAGTAAAGCATAAAGCAATTGTAAATATTACTGTACGTTCATTTGCATGTCTTAGACAGGTCTGCAACCCTGTCTTTCCCTATTGTCACCCAGCATACAGCGCTTCCACTGCAGCAAGGGATTCTGGGAAATGACATGCAAATGAGCACTCAGTGCCACCTTTTGTCTCAAGCTCATATTACACAAGCCAATCCTCAAGCCAATGCATGCTGTTTTAAAAACAGCTTTTAAGACAGAGGCTGGGATGAGAAAGAAAGCCATTAAACCCACTCACAGACATGTTTCAACCTTGATGGGTATCATCAGTGTGAGGTTGGTCTTAATGGCAAAACAGATCATACACGAATAAAACAAATAAGTATACATACAAGCAAACACTCAAAATGGCAGTTAGGCCAAAATGGAGGTGATGATAGCCACACACATTATCTCAGTCTTCACACGAGTCAGACAAATGTGACTCATCATGGTACCTTAAAGGTCTCCTAACCCCTTATTCAATCTATCCAAAAGTTCATCAAGCTCCTTAGTACTAATATGTGGTATTCCAATATTTTCAGGGTCTTTACTCTCTTATCAACCATAATCAATGGAGTCTTGATCGAATTCATAAAGTTCTGATAAGTGAAATCAAGTCAATGGCAGTTAAAGCTGATCAAACGTCTATATCCTTTATTGGATATTGGAAACTCCCTCCCCCTCCCCCCCCACTCCTCAGTCCTGAGTAGGATATCCTATAATGTGGCTCATTCGCCCATTTATAAAGTTTCCAACCAAGTGGTGTTGAGGCTTCATAGTATTCTTTAGATGCTGTATAAACATTCCTTGTATGCTCTAATTACCACAATTTCTACTCATTCTCATCACCTTGGTGTATTTATGAAGGAGAAGGAAGATGTTCCGGTAGACATGCCTAATGGAGAACCTGGCTGCTATTACTTTGAACAGCTTCTGTACAATGACTTGTGGTTGAAGGTTGGGGATTGTGTGTTTATTAAATCACATGGATTGGTGCGGGCGAGAGTGGGAAGGTATGTATATCTCCACTAAGCTGAAGTCAATATCAACGCTTGTTAAAATACTTCTAATATCTTTCTTCTGTTACTCAAACACCTCGAGTAGAGTTAATTTGCTAAGAACGGAAAAGGAGGGGAAGGGTTTCAGTATAAGAATCCTTTAATGTGGCAAAAAAAGCTTAAATAGGAATCAGATCTGCATTTGAAAATAAAAAAAATATAAATGTTCAGCAATAAAAACCCCATGAAGTCTGTTATTTTAAATTGAGTGCCGCTTTTAGCCAACTATTTTACAATGTCTGTTTTTTAATTGTGACCATTTGGAGGATAAATTACTATTTACTATGGTTTGATTTTTTAATCTGTACTGTGACTTTAGTAGAACAGATGTAGTACTAGCCCAAACCATGAGTATATGTAATATTTGTACCCATCATATACTATTAACACGTTGTTACCATATTCTTGCAATTTACATTTTTATAAAATGTTGCTCTTAAAAGATTATCACTAACCATTAGACTTTGGGATGCTAACCGCACAAAGCATATGCTTGGTTCACTAATGCCTAGCACTATGCCTAGACCTTTTTAATGCCTGGTTTGTCACCTTCATTTTTTCATATTTTGCTGTCAAGAGAACTATACTCAATAATAAATTAAAATAAATTCGGAGCATCAAAAACCTTTTGGAACAACTGGACCAACATTTAGGGGTCTAAAACATTTTTTTCTACTTACTATTTGAAACTTCGGTGCAATTTGTTTTAATTTTAAACTTTTTACGTTTTCACATAGGAGAGTGATAATCAACTTATGGTTGTACCAATCAAGGGCATTGTGGGGCCCCAAAAGTTGAGTCTCCTTGCTAAGGTATCATCCTGTTAGGTATTTTTTCTATGCTCTGGTAAGGGAGCATATTTATATACACACTTTTTTTGCTTATATGCTGTTATAATAGCTTTATAAGTTATTATAATATTGTTTCTCTTATCCATTGATATTGACAAGTTATTAATGCTGTTTGCAGTTTGTTAGATCAGAATGTAATTTTCCTGTGATCACTGTACAATGTGATGGTGTTTATTAATATATTTTTGAACATCTATTAGTGTCTTGTTATTAAATAATTTGTGTGACTTTAATAAGGCTCCCGCTAATGATAATATATGATACATTGTTGGGAATGAGAGATACCAACCGTACCTCACTTTACTATTTTGGGGGGGAAATTTGGTATTCTGCTGAAATGTTTTCTCCTAAATTGTACCCTTTAGGAGAGATGTGAATCTATACACATTGATTAATTTTTAATACCAATTATTGACCTCAAGGACTATTCTATTATTGGGGCCTTGTTCATTAAAGTGCGATCCTGCCGTTCGCAGCAGGATCTTGTAGAACTTGCCATTCAAGTCAGTAGCCGTTCCTGTGCGATCTCTCTGGAACCTGAAGTACTTCAATTACTGAATTGGGCCCTTAGGGTGGGATTCATCAAGCCATGATGTGGGGTACCATTCAAGTCAATGTCGGTTACTACCGGATCTGGGCACATTGCGGCTATCATCTGCTGAGTTATACGGTGCATCTTTTGCCCCCTCCATGCCATGTTTAGATATCTGTTCTTTTTTTACCTTTTAGAATTGAAAAAATGTGGGTTCGAGATGGTGCAGCATATTTCTTTGGTCCAATCTTCATACATCCCGAAGAAACTATCCATGAGCCAACAAAAATGTTTTACAAGAAGGAAATGTTTTTGAGTAATTTAGAGGAGACCTGCCCAATGACTTGTATATTAGGTACGGTTTGCTGTTTCTACACATTGCACTGCAGTTCAGATTCTATTTGCAAGAGGAAGTTGGAGGTAGTCAGTTTAAATGATTTTAGTGCACTTTTGAAACTAAGGGTCATTCATTAAACTGTGATAGTATTGATCAGGGCACTATCACACATTGACTTCAGTGGGAGTTTCTGCGTGATGGTGTCTGATCAGCGATATCGCAGTTTAATGTAGAACTCCTATAAATGTAATTGCTGTAATCAGTGTTAAACTACAGTAATTTCACTACTGTTTTTTTGTTAGAAGAAAGATAATTATCTTGTATTGTATGTCTTTATTTATATAGCGCCATTAATGTACATAGCGCTTCACAGTAGTAATACATGTGGTAATCGAATAAATATTGTATAGTATTGAAGCTGAATACAAGGAAGGAAGTTAACATTTTGCTCTTCAACTTTATTCTTACTATAACTGCATGACCGGGCCCAGAATAATTGTATTGATTTCTCTCCTAGGAAAGTGCGCTGTATTATCATTTAAGGATTTTCTATCATGCCGGCCAACTGAAATTTCTGAAAATGATGTACTTCTTTGTGAAAGCCGCTATAATGAGAGTGACAAGCAAATGAAGAGATTTAAAGGACTGAAGAGGTTTTCACTATCCGCAAAAGTAGTAGATGATGAGATTTATTACTTCAGGTACAGCAAAATAAATGTCTTTAAGTTATAGTTGGAACCATGGCACCATACTATGACCTTCTCCCAGCAAAGCCCGTCAATGTTTTGTGGAAAGTGAGACTTTCTATAGCAGGTCTAAAATTCCATACTCCTAGTTAATTCATTAGATGTCAGAGTATAAAACAAACATACTTTTGAAATATGCAGCTAGTAATTTACATGGTAAATGCATTTAACAAATTAAAAAAAACAGGGTTATTCATTAAATTGCAATTCTCCCGATTGGGGGAACTTTTCCACAGAAACTGTAATTGAAGTCAGATGGGAAATTCTGTGCAATCACATTTTAATGAATAACCCTTGGAGTGAAGGGCTTTCTTGTTGAGATTTACCTCTTTTTTTTAATTCCACAATAACCTCTTCTGCCGTTTGAATTTAGCAAGTTGTGTCCATAAAGTTGTTCTTGTCTGTGACATGGGGGCTCAGAATTGTTTCCTATTTGACACACATATTTCTTTGTTTAATATCAGTCATGAGTGCAGCAGTTTACAGATTTGACATATATACATAGAACGCAGGAAAATAACACAATATGGTAGCACCGGTCATAACAAATTAAAGATTGGGAGAAACAAATTCTCATTTCAAACCGCATACAGCCCCAGTGGTTTGGGGCTACAGACAATGAAGGGACACTTTAATTTTGGGTTGTGTTAATAAAATCCTGCACTGTTGGTTTGAATTAATTTATAGATAGCAAAACAAGAAAAAACACAAAAGCGCACCAAGATGAGAGATAGATATTGTATTAGCAACAAATAATAAAATTAGTAACTTACATATAAAATTTCTTTAATAATCCCCGATTCTGGTGTCTATCACAGGAGTAGGGCATCACATAGGAAGTATGAAGGGTAATCTCAGTTCTGAGAGATCAGACCCGCGCGCTGGGGCTGTCTCTGTTCACTCTCCTGTCCTCCACGTGTGGTAGCGCTCCAAGTTTAAAGAGCCAGAGCGCGGACTGAACTTTTCATTAATTTATTGATAGAACTGTGGTAAGAAGTGTCTGAAAAAACAAAAACACAATTAGTGTTTTATGTATTTTGGTTTCTCTTAGGAAACCTATAGTTCCTCAAAAAGAACCATCTCCTCTGTTGGAAAAGAAGATCCAGGTTCTGGAGGCAAAGTTTGCTGAGTTAGAGGGCGGTGAGGATGAAATTGAGGATATGGGAGGAGAAGAAGAGGGAGAAGTAATAGAAGCCCCATCACTCCCACAGCCTCAGGCGCCTTTGTCTGGTGAATTAGATATTATACCATACACACCACCACAGGTACAGTTCTATATATCATCTCTTCTATAGGTTTGGTCTTCAGTCTCTGCACACAATATCATTTAAACAGGTGCTAAGAAGGTAGATTGTTCCTTAATAAAGTTAGGGTGCACCTATTTAAATCTCAGAATCTAAAGCAATTAACAGATATAGTTAAAATGTGTAAGCTTTAGTTAAATCTACATTTAAGGTATTTCCTATTGGCTGTCTCAAAGCGCTATATCATCAAATAATTTGGTGTATTTTTTAATTCAGTTAGAATCTAGCAAGGATCCCAGTGATACATTTCTGAATTATGGTTAGATTTCAGAACGAACACAAGTTTGATCCAAAATGATTTCATATCCCTACCATGAAGCTGGAAGTTACTGCATAAGGTTCAAGCAAATGATCAAGAAGGCAAGATTGTGAAACCACTACAGCGCCCAGATTGTATTCTTTATTTTATGTGAGCTTTCAATTAATGTGTAAATTACATTAGTAGTAATGCTGCTAGGTACAGTATACATTCAGGTCACAATCGTCTGTCTCTGTCTCTCTGTGTGTGTGTGTGTGTGTCTGTCTGTGTGTGTGTCTGTCTGTGTGTGTGTCTGTCTGTGTGTGTGTCTGTCTGTGTGTGTCTCTGTCTGTCTGTGTGTGTCTGTGTGTCTGTCTGTGTCTGTCTGTCTGTCTGTCTGTCTGTCTGTCTGTCTGTCTGTGTGTGTGTGTCTGTGTGTGTGTGTCTGTGTGTGTCTGTGTGTGTCTGTGTGTGTGTGTCTGTGTGTGTCTGTGTGTGTGTGTCTGTGTGTGTCTGTGTGTGTCTGTGTGTGTCTGTGTGTGTCTGTGTGTGTCTGTGTGTGTCTGTGTGTGTCTGTGTGTGTCTGTGTGTGTCTGTGTGTGTCTGTGTGTGTCTGTGTGTGTCTGTGTGTGTCTGTGTGTGTCTGTTCGTGTTCGTGTTCGTGTTCGTGTTCGTGTTCGTGTTTGTGTTTGTGTTTGTGTTCGTGTTCTGTATGTATGTATGATCCAATTTCAAATAGCTGCTGCCATGCCCACATTTTGAGTGGGCAGCAGTAATATTAAAAGTAAATGCTTTCATCTGTATAATTTAAACTGAAAATACATTTAGATTTGCCGGAAAAAAACAGGGATAGACAGCACTCACAAATTGAGTCAGAATGAAATTATGCAGGGTGCACATGGGAACAAAGAGGACCATATTTCCTCCAAAGTTTAATTGGAAAAATAAGGGGGAGTTCCCAGCACTCACTGACTAATAGAAATAAAGAGATTGGATAGAGGATATGCCAAAGAAAATGTAAGAAATGGATATATCAAATGAAGCAAAAAGTGCAAAACTTGGAACATGCAACACGCATAAGTACAAAATGAAATAAGGCAAAAAAAGAAACTCACAGTGAATGGGGAAAAGGAGAAAACACAGGGATAGGGAGGAAGGACAAGGGAAACCACGAAGGGGAGGGGGGAAGGATGGGGTGAGACAGGGAAAATAGGGGGGCAACGTTTCAGGGCAGTGGCCCCTTCCTCAGGCCCGTTCCCAGAGGTTCAAATGACCAGATACTTCCCTATACTCTGTGTTAATAAGAAACGCAAATTCCAAATCAGAGTAACAGTCAACTGAAGTTCGTGACTATCAGACCAATCAAAATGTCAAATAATATGCCCAAAGCAATTATCCAGAGCAACGCTAGGAAGCAGAGGGAGTGAGAGAGAGACAAGAGACTTCAAACCGTCTGGTTCAAACAGTCATCTTTTACATTCTCCTCCTGCTATTTCTGGACTCTGGCATTTTGAGCTTATATATACAGCTCAACCCCTTTATAACGCTGTGCTTGGGGTCCAAAGAATCACATCGCGTTGTAAGCGGATCTCGTTACAAATAATGTACAATTGTATGCATTGTACAATAAAGTATTTAAGATACCTATAATCGTTTTGTAAAGTATTCATAAATATACGAAAATTGGGAGCCACGCTTCCATCGCGTTATAAGCGGATTCGCGTTATAACAGGGTTGAGCCGTACTCTGTTTTTGAGACATTTGCATTGTGATTGCTGGGTGCTGCTCTGGTGGTTGGGAAGACAGGGGTCCAGGGAAGTACCTTGTGGTCCTTATAGACCCAAGGGATTGGGCCTGAGGAAGGGGTATTTCCCCAAAACGTTGCCCCCCTGATTACCCTCCCCCCCATTACTTTTGTTACTTCCCCACTGTTCCTGTCTATTGTTTATCACACTCCCACCCCTGTGTTCCTTGTCCCTCGCCACCTGTGTTGTAGGGTCCTTTGTTTACCCACATCACTCCAAGTTTAGTTATATGGTCTTGTGCTGATATTAAATTAACTTTTTTGGCATTTACCTTGTTTGATCCTTTATTCTATAGTCAGTGAGTGCTGGAACTTTAATTTATATTTACAATTATCCAGAGCGTTCAGCAGTGTGAGAGAGAGAGGTTTTTATATACTGCACTTGGTTCAGCCATTATGATGATTCCGAAGTTCCCCTCAGCATGTCCTCCTGTTGTCTACAATAGGGATTTGCGTTTCTTATTTGCACAAGGTATAGGGAAGTACCTCTGGTCATTTGGACCCCTGGGAACAGGCCTGAGGAAGGGGCCATTGCCCCGAAACGTTGCCCCACTATTTTTCCCTCTTTTCCCTGTACCCATCCTTCCCCTCCTCCCCTTTGTGGTTTCCCATGTTCTCCCTCCCTATCCCTGTGTTTTTTTCCTTTTCCTCATTCACTGTGAGTTTCTTTTTTTTGCCTTATTTGATTGTGTACTTATGCGTGTTGCATGATCCAAGTTGTGTACTTTTTGCTTCATTTGATATATCCATTTATTCAATTTTCTTTGGCATATCCTCTATCCAATCTTTTTATTTCTATTAGTCAGTGAGTGCTGGGAACTCCCCCCTCTTTATCCATTTAGATTTGCCGTTTCAAGAAAAAAATCCTGCAATTCACAAACCTAAAATAATAATTGCACAGAATGTTAACCTAATGATGACAGCACAGAAAAAGCTACCCGTTATGCATGCAATATGCATAACACTTATACTCGTATGGTTTCTCAGACCTACAAAGGTGGGAGTACTAGTTTTAACCATTCTTTTTGTTCAGTAATTTACACGGTGCTGATGAATCTTCATTGTGTAGCTTGATATTGGCATGCAACCATGTTGGATATGATTTGTTACATCTTCATAGTTCTTCACATATTTCATTAATTTACATGTCTGTATAAAGATAGTGCTAGTAAAGCAGTACAGTACGGCAAAAAAAGCAAAATACGTCATTGTTTCATATACACAATCACGCACAGCTGGGAAAACGTGATAGCTTGCCATAAACTCATTTTCTTGAGTGAACCTACTTCTTTTTAGATAAATGATCCTAATGGATCATGATAAAAACCTATAAATAAACAATTGCTGAATACAATATGAAAGGCTAATGCTTATCTTAGTCTTCACTTAAAAAGGGCCTAATGCCTTTGAATTTCCATTAAAGTAGCAACCAGGACAAAGTTACAGAAACAATCTGCAATATGAGATTGTTTAGGATATAGAAGGATACTATAGCCCATAAAACAAAGAGGAGCTATGCTACGCTACAGAACACCGGAAGACACCTTAAAGACCATTTATTTGAAGTTGCTATTACTGCATCAGAAGCTGTGCTATGGCATAGCATTGCTTAGTAAAGACGGCCCATGTTTTTGTCTTTCAATTTTTGTGTGATGTGACTTTTCCACTTATCCTTATTGCAGTTTATTCAGGGCCACACTCTACTTCCCAACAGTTTACAAATCACGTCCCATAACTATAGGTGATGTTATTGATCTGGATGGGGTATGTGGTTGGTATAAAGAGGCAAAAAAATATCTTGTAGTCCTCAAAGCAAAATTAAGAGCAAGTGAAGAAGTAATTTGGACATGAATCCGTAGCAGAACTGCAGATATGTCATTATAGTTTATTGATACCCACTGAAGATTTACAGACTAAAATATCAAACATCATCAACTTTTCCATTATATGCTGTTTTGAATTTATATATTTGTTCATCTAAAAAATGTGATTGGAATGTAATCATTTGGTCACCTTAAATAAGCAGGTTTAATGTATGCTTTGTAAAATGCAGACTATAGTTTCAATAACCAAAGAGCTTACAGTTCAAGGGACACCATGAATGCAAGTGGTTCATTCATTTTGTATGTGGCGTGCTATTAGCAGCAAGTGTGCTTCTCGCTCAAACCATGGCATTAGAAGTGGACTTCCATGTTTGATGCACAATTAACGCTTTTATAAGAATAAGCTTGTTCTTTAAAACTTTTGCTTCCTAGGGCTAAGCAGCTTGGCCAAATTCATGTAAAGCAGCAATACCACGTATATCTGCTGTCTTCCAACACAGAATAGTTCAGGTCATGACTTTCCCTATCTGAGCGACGTTTGTCTTCTCAAATGCAAAA
This sequence comes from Ascaphus truei, assembly GCF_040206685.1. Classification (NCBI taxonomy): domain Eukaryota; kingdom Metazoa; phylum Chordata; class Amphibia; order Anura; family Ascaphidae; genus Ascaphus; species Ascaphus truei. Next base: position 44,341,634 of record NC_134499.1, read on the forward strand.
CAAATGAAAAACCGAAAAGCTGCTTCTTTTTTTATTTTATTTTTATTTTTTAATCATTTACAATTGGTGTTTTAAAACACTAAATCAGGCCGCCGCACTTTCAAGCTCTCCCCGATGCTCCGACGACCTGACGCCAGCGGTCAGGCTGCCTTCCCCTTCCTCACTGACGCAAAGGGGAAACCTAACAGAGGCAGAGCACACAGAAACACCCTCTGACAGGCAAAAGAAAGACGGCGACCCAGGGGAGACAGTGGACAGCAAATTACCAAAACCGTATTTAGACAACGGAAAGGTAAATTTGGAGACCCAAGGTCAGACAACATGTTGATTTCAGTAGTTGAAGGGATAGTGATATTTTCTCGGGGTGGGAGGGAGGATGTCGTGGTATTGCTGCTTTGAGGTGGCTTTGCTTTGTGTATGGAGACCAACAGTTAGAAATGCTTTGCTGTCAAATATTGAATGTTTTGCCTAGATTGCTATTTACCATTGTGGGCAAGAGATGGTATTTTTGTATATTGTATGTGTTATATCTCATAGAACTCATCTAACATAGAATCATTCAAAAATTGTCCATTTTCTAACATTGTCTAGTGTAGGACTGCTTGGTTTCACAAATACAAACGACCACTGAGAAATTCAGACAGCTGGGATTGCATATTTCCAACTAACACGCTGTACATATTTTATCCCATTTCAAAGAATGATCTATTATCTTTTTGCCCTCCCCCCACACTTCAGTCTACTCCCAAGTCAACTAAGAACAGCAGTAAAAAGGAAGGTGGAAAAAGGAAAATTAATATGAGCGGCTACATCCTTTTCAGTAGTGAGATGAGAGCAGTAATAAAAGCTCAACATCCAGACTATTCTTTTGGAGAACTTAGTCGTCTGGTTGGAACAGAGTGGCGGAACCTGGAAGCAACAAAAAAGGCAGACTATGAAGGTAAAAATATTCATATCCTCAAGCTTTGATAAGGGGTATTACAGCTCAGTCACTGCTTTACCGTCCAAGTCTTTTAAAGGTACATTGCCATGTAGTGAGGCAAACCAATTTAAGCAGCAAGTGTAATTGTTGTCCTTGGAATGATGATTACGTCACTCATAACCTTTTCAGCGCCCTTGTGATGTATGGTACGTGGCTAGCCCTGGCACGCCTGAGGGCCCTATTGACGTACCATGTACATCATGTGAAAATGCTCCACTGCCATGTGTCCCACCTGGGGGTGGTTATGTTCATGTGATCACAGGTCTGCAAATGCTGGGGGTCCTGTGGCACTGCTCTATTTTAAGCTTCGGGGACCAACCTGCTTTCTCAGATACTTGGTGCCAATAGGAAGCCACAACGGCATTGGTTGCTGGTTCCTACTGGATGGTGATTTAAATCCCCATTAATACCCACAAAGTAATACCAGTAAGTTCATTGGTAAGTATTTAGGGAACTGGAGGGTCCCTGAAGTTGTAAATAGAGTGGTTCAACTGCACAAGACCCCTGGTTCTAGTCCAATTTTTTTTTTTTTTTTTTAATATAGATTATTATTATTTTTTAATAAAGGGGGGGGTGTGGGGTTGCTGCTTTAACTTTAAATAATTATACTTATTAGCATACTGTCAAAAATGTTTCCCTTTACTCCAAACCCACTGAATTCATTTTTTCAGCTATTTATCTGTTTGACTAAAAATGAATTCTTAAAGACTGCAGTTAAAAATGATTTACCTGTTAATCTGAGGAATGACAAATTATTAAGAGAGTGGATAACTATTATATATATCTATCTCTATCTATATATATCTATCTCTCTCTCCATATATATATATATATATATTTCTCTATACATCTATCTCTCTATATATATCTCTCTATATATATTTCTCTATATATATATATCTCTATATATATATCTACATGTAGATGTATCAGTACCGTGTTAGCCGAGCTTCAATAATCAAAAAATAAATAGATGATACCGTTCTGTGGCTAACGAAATGCTTATATTTGTGCGAGCTTTCGAGATACACTGATCTCTTCTTCCCTGATGTTACAATGAATGAAGCAAGCAAAGGGTATACTTAAAAACAGTGTCTCTTGGAATGTTATCTGTGCTGGTCCTTCCCCCAGTGTGGATGTGTTTTATGGCTAGAGGTGTTAAATGGTTCCTGAAAGTTAGTGATGTGAGAGTGTGTGTGTGTATCTGTGTGAATATAAATGAATGGAGAGCCCACAGTGGTACAGTGCTTTACAAAAGGTGTTTGTGGAGTGGGAGTGGATATAAATGGTGTGGGTAGGTGTGGAAATGTGAGAGATTGTAGCACAACTAAAACTCTCACACATACTAATACTCCTTGTTTTTTCATCCCTATACACCAAAAGGGACCACATAGTATCCACACATACTTTTAGTTGTCTTACATCACTTGCTTTCAGGAACCTTTTGACACCTCTAGCCATAAAACACATCCACACCGGGGGAAGGATAAGCACAATTAACATTCCAAGAGACACTGTTTTTAAGTATACCTTTTGCTTGCTTCATTCATTGTAACATCGCCGGAAGAAGAGATCAGTGTATCTCGAAAGCTCGCACAAATAAAAGCATTTCGTTAGCCACAGAACGATATCATCTATTTATTTTTTGATTATATATCTATATATATATATATAGATATATAGATATATAATCAGAAAAGGAACTGCCCATTTCAATCAAGTCTATACTTGCAGCAGATACTCTGCGGTGTGTAATGTAATGTAATGTAATTACAAGTAATGTCTGACAAAATGTCTCTTTTGACAACGTCTTACACAGGTGCACCGAGGCGTTAAAGTCCTCCTGGGTCAGCCCTAAAAGTGTTTGTTTACCTCCGTGTTATTTCAGACAGTGTATTACTGCTCGTATTACCTCGGAGCGGCTGTATAGTTGCGCGTGACCTATATGTAAGAACAGGATGGCAGGCTATTTGCTTTTGACACCGTGTCTTATTTGTCACACTTGCTGCCCACGTGAATGAATACCCTATAGGGCTAGGTACACTAGTAGCTCGATCAGGGTTAAGCGCTATGAGTAGCCTCTATGGAGGCAGATAATACATGTATCACTCCCCTGAAGCTGTGTGACTGGACAGAGTGTCGGCCTGCAATCGTCCGACAGTGTCTCCCTGTCACGTCCTTCTAACAGCTGGATCGGGGTTAAACGGTGACATAAACTGCTAGAAAGGTAGATGGTGCATATATTTCTGTCCAGACACGCAGCCACACTGCAGTCACTTACCTTCTTAGGAGCTTTTATTGCTATCATCTCAGCATGGATTGTAACATCACTGTGTTTATGGTGCAATGTATCTACTGACCGATGGGGGCGTAATTCATTAGAAGTTAAGACACATTGTCATAGGCTAACAAGCCTGTCTGTCTACGCACTCCGCTCCATTCAGAAACTGCACTACGAGATTCCTTTTTGTGGATTATTGACATTCAATAGTCCCATTGATCCTATTACAAGGAGAATATACACCCCATGTCCACACCCACCTCGATTTTTATTCGCAATTGGTTTTTAGTTTGCCTTATTAGGCTCTGGTCAATTTTGACCCCTATATTTTATTTGAGATATTCTCCCAATAAGATATTTTTAACCTACTCATCATTTCATTGCTGTAGTTACCACCCGTTCAGTACCTAGGGTTTGCAACTGGAGGTATCAGTTTCATGGCCATTATTGGGTGCTCTGTATAGGGGATTCTTTCCCCTCTTCGTTTATCTGCAATTCTTTTGCCCCTGATTGTAGCACCTTAGTGTGGCTGTAGCAAGGGTTTTTCCTTACCTTTCCCTTGCCCCCCTTACCCCCTTACCCTGTGTTTGAAATACATATAGATAGAGATATCGATAGCGCGAGAGAGAGAGCGATATTTACAGTAGATATATATTATGTTAACAGCAAGCTTATAAAGGTTCCATGTAAAAATGGTTTTCAGGCAAAAGGTGACACGGTGTGCTCATTTGCATGTAATTTCCCAGAATCCCTTGCTGCAGTGGAATCACTGTATGCTAGGTGATAATGGTGAAAGGCTGGGTTGCAGACCTGCCTAAGACATGTAAATAAATATATTTATTTAGCTGGCAGTTTGCAAGAACGCCTTTATTTGAGCTCTGTTTGTCTTCTCTTTGGACCAATTTCATCAACATTGAGTTGCTATGCTGTTGTAAATTTTGATTTTATTATCTTTTATTAAACTTATTGACCTGTTTTTGTTTTTTTTTGGTAACAAAGTGTTATTGGGTTTACACATATTACACCGATAACATTACATCTCATCCCATTTTTGGAAATCAACAAATAAAATCCAATAATCCAAAAATCCCTGAAGACCTGCTTGCATACAAAGTAATATAGTGAAGGCTTAAAAATACAAAAGTTCACCAAGTTAAATATTTATTAAATGATGACACGAATATTGATCATATTTACATATGTTTTAAACTGTTCAGCATATCCCTGTATATCCATCCCTTCTAAGAAGATATAAAATATTTTATTAAGCATGCACTGTCTTGTACGGTATCTACCATCACAGATGGTAAATTCCACGTAGTCACTAGGTAGAATCTACTTTCTTCTAAGGCCTCGGGCATGGTCAACGCTTATGCGCTGACCCGTGCTGAGGCGCGCTTACGCTCGGCACTGAGCCCCTGCAGCTGCAATGAGAGCGGCTTTAGCAGGTGCTCGCTTCAGCAAGCGTGCGGAAGCGTAAGTCTAAGCAAAATTTTACATTTTCGCGTTTGCCGGAGCACAGGGCCGGTCACGTGAGCGGTTCGCCGAATGAGGGCAAACTAGCTCCGTGACGTCACTGGCCCGCCCCCGGACGGCGCGCGGTCTAAGGCCAGGGAAAGCACCCGCTTTCCCTCAGCCTCAGCGCGCCTCCGCCCGGCATCACTCACCATGGACGCGGCCTTATATGGGATAGGAATGACCCAGTGTTGATTGTATAGCTCTTAGTGGTGACTATCTACCTTGCAAGATCTTTGAGGGAGATTGAATAAGCTCGGATACCAGGTATCAAACTGTAATCACGCGTTCACTACCCTTCAAGTCGATAGCTATTAACATGGGATTGCAGTGATTTAGTCATTTCAGGCCATTTGTATTTTTATGTTGACCCTGGAAACATTTTGTTTGGCCAATCTGATACCGAGTTCAAATCTGCAAAATAAAAAATACACAATTGCTGTTTTAATATACTGTATTTCTAAATAACGTGAGCATTCCGGAAATACCTGTAATAATTCCGCAGAGCGTGCTGCCAAAGTGGCAGAGCAGCAGGAGCGAGAGCGAGCAGCGCAGCAGCAGCAGCAGCAGAATTCCTCGCCTCGAGCCGGAACACCTGTCGGAGCTCTGATGGGTGTTGTACCTCCACCAACACCAATGGGAATGCTCAATCAGCAGATGACACCAGTTTCAGGTAAGAAAGGCACAATTCTGTACATTTGCTATTATTGTGCCAGTACTCTACATGGTTTCATAAACAGATATTCTTGCATCTTTTCAAACCCTGTCCATTCATCTTCTGTCTTTAGTCACATGTTGCAAATAGCATTCTAATCATTCAAAGGGAACAATCAAACGTTCGACACAGGCATCTTTTACGAAATCATGAAAGTAAGAGGCAACTTTTTCTAAATATGTGCAGTTTGAACATTATGGGCACGGCTATAGGATTTTGAAAATGTCTATGGGTTAAGTTTAATTTAGTAATGAGCACCAACATATCTGTTGCTATTCCAACAACAAACATAGAAACATTCTATTATTTCAGGTGTGTGTATTGTGGCTAGTCTACTCATTTCCCCTGTTGACCCATTTGGTCTTCTGCTTATGTTGACTATGTCTAAATATAGGCACAAGATAATCCTACAATGGCGACATATACGCCCACACACGGGCACAGATTTCAAGAAATTACATATGCATCTACACGAAGTGTAAGATAGTTGCTGCGTTTTCTATATTGGACATCAGTTTAGCAATTGAGAGAGGTGCATTTACTATGCTCAAAGCAAAAGGAAAGTAGTGCTCTATAAGGTGTAGTTTTTGACCTATCCTGTTGCCAAATTGTGCTTCGTAACCTATCCCATTTTCTATGGTCTCTCTCCAAATCACTTTGTGCAGCTAGCCGTGCTAATATATCTCAGTCTTATATAGCGCATACACAGAGCGATAACTTTCATGCATTGACGCTACGAGATGCAACACGAAATTGACTTTTAGAAACGTCGTTTTAACAGCAAGTCAGCTGTTTTTATTTTGCTTCATACTTACTGATTATTTATTTTCAGATAATAATAAAGGAATTAAAACGTTAAATATTTAAATGTGTAAAGGAAAATGAGCTTCTATGCCGGAGGCTGCGGCCAGGCAGGGAAAGGGGCGCACTGGCGCTGTTGCGCCCTGCTCGGCCGGGCGATTCGTGGCCGGCTAGGCGCGCATTCGCCTGGGGGCGCTGCCATGACGTCATGGAGCTGGTTCGTCGTCATTGGGCGAACCGCTCACGTGACTCGCTTGCGAGCGGCAAATTCAAATTTGCTTGCTCTAAGCGCCGAGCGGGCGCAGGCGCTTGCTCAGGCTGGCCACACAGATTGCCGCAATGTGTTTCATCGCTGCCAGCGTGAGCGCGCCCGCTCAGCGCCACCCTAGACGAAAGCTAATGATAGTGGGAATTTTTGGCAACTAAGCGGTTTGTTCTTAAAGATGTGATGCTATTCTCAATATTTAATGACTCCAACCCACTTATAAACAGTTAAGATTTATTCAGTTACAGACTGTAGGTGGGCTTTGCGTAACTTAAACTTCTTTAGAGGAGCAGTGCCACATAATGGGTACATTTTAAAAGAGTTCATTCATATTTATGTGATGGGCTTTCTTACAGCTCTGTAAGACTTAAAGTGAAACTTTTACATACGTGTTTCTTTTAAGAAATGAATTTGTTTTTATTGGTCCTGTGACGTTTATTCTTCTCATGTATTTATTGTGCTCCAATTGACTGTTTTACCAATTATAACATCAGTATTACTGTACACAGAATAATGAAGAAAATAGTGCCAATTAACAATTTGCCTTCATACAGTCTTGTCACAAGAGATTAGGTAAAGATCATGGAAACCCTTTAGTTACCATGGAAACATTCAAAAGTATAGATTTTAAAAATATACTTAATGCTTTAAATACATATAACGATACTTATCATTGCTATACACGGCAGAAGGATCACTTTGTAATCCCTGGAATATCATGAACTGCAGTAGAAAATCGAATGGTCAGACATTTCCACAACTGAGTATTTAGTCGCTAACGCACAGGTTTAGAACTAGGAGCTCGCCAGTCTGTGACCATATCTATTTAGCCATTCCCTGTTATAAAGATCATATCTAAGGTAGCCATTCCCTGTTATAAAGATGTCTGTAGTTTAATGGTAGCATTCAACTTTAATGGGGGGAAGCTGTCAGCAATTTTCTCTCCAGTGATCCACTTATTAATAGCAACATAATTTCAACAATAATGCCAACCATGACTGTCGGGTAATTTCCCAAGATCCGAACACTGCCAACATTACTGTATCCTTTGAGCTGAGGTATAATCGATAACTGGGGGACGTCTACATTTCAATTCTGGGGGGAAAAGCTACATACGAACAGGTGGGCTGGAGGAGTCTTATATCGAGCATGTCCAAAAGCTCACTGGACATTCATTTCTCCAACCTCAATCAAATCTAGTATATCTAGACATAGTATAAGCAATACAAACCGATTTGACATGTTCAATCATTAAAATTACATTAACTGTTTCCCAAATGCGTTCCATGTTTATTATATTATCAGAATTAGCCATTACTAAAGCAAAGTGTGTTCAAAATTTCCTCCTGCTGAAAAGTGCACCCGAAGATCGATAACGTGCTAATCCAGCTGCTCCCACTCCTGAACTATACAAATACGTTTTGTCAGTCCTCCTAGCGACCATCCTTTATCAGGAAACAGTTTATGGAAGCGTTTTCAACCATAATTCTTCCTTTCTCAAGCATTTCTATGCTAAACTGCATGTTGTAACTATGCACTTGATGAGGTCATCACGCTGTCACCAATTCCAAAGAATATTTATTAGATTATTAAATAATTCTTAAATGTATCTTGTGACAGACCTATAATTGTTCACATTTAAAGTAAAATGTTGTTATTTTTCTGCAAGCTTTGATGAAAAATAACAGGTGTTCTGTTTTCTCTGAACTGTGTGTGTATCTCCATCTATCTATCTCTCTATATAAATATCTCTCTCGATATAGAGAGAGAGAGATCTCAAATGGAAATATTACTGTGAGAGAGAGAGATCTCAAATGGAAATATTACTGTGAGAGAGAGAGAGAGATCTCAAATGGAAATATTACTGTGTGAGAGAGAGAGAGATCTCAAATGGAAATATTACTGTGTGAGAGAGAGAGAGAGATCTCAAATGGAAATATTACTGTGTGCTCATTTCCATGTCTGACAGGTCAGCAGCCCCGCCTTTCACCATTATCGCCCAGCATACAGTGCTTCCACTGCAGCAAGGGATTCTGGGAAATGACATGCAAATGAGCACACATTGCCACCTTTTTCTTCAAATCCATTTTGATGTATGTATGTGCGCACACACCTAACATAATCCGTAGGACCGATAAATACTAGCTAATTAGCGATAATCTAGAACAGGGGTCTCAACTCAATCCTCAAGGGCCGCCAACAGGCCGGCTTTTATGGATATCCCTGCTTCACCACAGGTGGTTCAAGCCACCTGTGCTGAAGCAGGGATATCCATAAAAGCCGGGCTGTTGGCAGCCCTTGGGGACTGAGTTTAGAGACCCCTGAACTACAAAAAGAGTAAAAATGCTGTAAAGGGAAAATAAAAATAATGGTTCTTTTATACTACGCAAGCAGTCACTTTATGAACTTGTAAACCCTGCCATGCTTTACACATTTCACCTCTGTTAAAATACTAATTCGTCTTTTAAAAAAAAAAAAATCTCATGCTTAGAATAATAATAGCTTGTGTCTTCATTGATGTCTCAAAATACTAACTGCAGTTGTATCATGTACTAAAGAAACTTTCTCATCCTCAGTGCATGTATTAATATGATCATGTTGCATGTTATTGATGCATGTTTGAAATTTGTTGTGTTCTTCAAGGCATGATAGGTGGCTATCCGCCTATTCTGCCACCTATGCAGGGCCCAATTGATGGCATTATTAGCATGGGCAGCATGCAGCCTCATCATCACGGGGTGTTCCCTCCACCCCACCTCCTTCCACCAGGTATGCAAAGCATCCAGAGCATCCCGCTACAGGGTAAGAATGTCATACTCATTCACTCATATCATAAGTTTCTCATCACTCCACGTTAAATATATATCAAATAATCTGTGCTTTATTGGGACGAGAAAATTTGAATTGAGAGATTTTTGCATGATGAACATTTTAGATACAGCTCTCAAGTTACGTTTTTTTTTAAGCTATGGCTGTTAAGGCGTTTGTGTAGGAATTAGAAGAAAATACACCCTGTGCTTTAAACAGCACTAGTCTTCAATGGAGATAACTAATTTTAATGTGTGCACCTACAGGGGTCACTGGTGCACTCTTTCTCCTTCCCTCCCTTGTTCTGTCAATGTTTTATGTAACCAACGTGGGTCACCTGTTACTATTAATGTGTCTAGAACACAGGCCAGCACAAGTTATAGCATGTTTACCAATTTAGACTGTAATCTTAGTAATTTGCTAATTGACATATCTTTTCTCCTTTTGGTGATATTATTTGGGGCAATATTTGAACAGAGGACAAATGCTGAAACAAGGATACAATCAAACATTTAACAGTTTACATCTTAACCGAGGGCCACATTAAAAATGTTTACATATTTAGCCCTTATAAAGTACAGAATGCAGGACTGGAGCCATGTTGGTCCCATGTCATTTGTAGACCAGAAACTTAAAGGTACAGTGTCTGACTTTGGGTTACATTTAGGGTACTCACAAATTAGTGTAATATCATTGCATATGTAAGTCCCCTCCCCTAGCCTCCATCGTTTCCTGCTTGTAATAAGAGGTTATATCGCCGCTTTTAATTGCCTGCTGGATTGAGGCTGACCCCCGCAGCCATTTTTTTTTCCTGGCCAAGTATTCATCTCTGGAAGTTTTAAAAATGAAGTATTTCGGGGACCAGAGATTCCTCAGGACTTAAAGTAGTGCAGACCAGCTTCAGACAGAACTCCTCCTGTTTGGATAGTGTGTGTGTCTCAAAAGTGTGTTTCTCAAAAGTGTGTCTCTGAATGTGGTATACAAAGTCCTGCAAAATGGTTCTCCATATCCCTGTATGTGCTTTTGTAAGAGAATTAGATTTACTTTCTAATTTGCTGGTTTTCTATCAGGAACTGGGGGAAAGAGAATAGTGCGTCTTGGCTCCAGAAGACTCCTCAGTTCTGATAATAATTGGGTGAAGGAGGGAGAGAAAATAACAACAAACCTGGGTCGGAGAAATCGCTGCTTAAAAACAGCTGTAGTTTGTTGTAGAAACATCTATTATTGAGTTATGGGGTTGCAAACATAAGATTGGTTACCTGTGCAAGAAAAATAGGTGGCCAAGCATTTGGAAGACTAGTTTCCTGTTCATTGATATTACTTATGATAGACCTCAGGGATTTATTGAGAACTAAAAAAAGAGGGTCGGAGTGCACTACTACCCTAGTGATAAACAAAATAAATAGCAATCAACCTGCCAATTAAACATAGGCGGTGCAGCACTTGGAGAAAAACACACGAGCAATAAACAAGAAAGGGGACCCCAAGAGATGGGATACCAGAATCCCCCCACTCACGGGGATTACAAAAAATATCAAACATTTTATTTACACAGGACCGGCAGTAATAAACAACTTAAAACTGTCAAACACGTCACAGACAAGCATACCACGTATACCAGGCATATGTATGTTTGCCTGCTGAAATAATTAAATAGTTAATGGCTGGTATGGTGCAATTTACATAATTTTGTATATAACTTTGTAATATTTCTTATGGGTGTCAAGCTGTTGGCATATTTCATTACCTGGGGATTATGTGTAAAAGACATACACTTCTATTCTAAAGCACCATGTTTTCTGTCTTGCTTGATTAATTTCTATCGAGTTTAAACCATAGACAATAGTATCTCTCAACCCGTTTCCACTGAATATAGCCACTTATACATGTCGTGTTTTTTTGTACTGTATAGAAATCTTTTTATGGTGAACACATTTATGGCAATCTTTCGTGCATTACATCTAATCTTATATCAAATGTATATGAAACATCAGGATTCAGTAACAAATTCACTGTATGAATCAATCCAGTCTCCTGTGATAATGCATGTGTATTTTTTTAAAACAATGTTTTAAAACACTTTTCTTGTCTTTAAACAAGGTGTGTTATTTTTAAATCCTTTTTTTATTTTTATTTTAATATAGGAGTAATGGCTCAAGGAGTACCCTCCATGGTAGGATCACCCGCACCTGGAAATAATCCTTATGGTCAACAGGTAGAGAACTATTTGTTTTTCAACATATCAGCAAAACAAGGTCACAGCTCATAAGTAATCTTTGTTTACAATCAGAGTGTAGAGCACAGAGTGTGTAAAGACAGAATTGTGAAACCCTTAATGAAATTGTAATTCAAAGTTTCTGTGTTCAGTACAGTACTATATGCAGCTGAACCCCGTTATAACGCGGTCCTTGGGGTCCACAACTCCGAGACCGCGTTATAACCGGGATCGCGTTAAAATTTCACAAGCATCTAGGTCAGATGTCTCTCTGCTCACTTCATGGGGCTGTGTCCACATGCTCTTCTTTCTTCAGCTGTCGGCTCTCGTGTGCGGTGTTTTTTTTTTTGTTTTTTTTTTTTTAAACATTAAATTCAATACTTTATTGACTAACGGACACATACACACCCCATGTGGGAATTGAACATTAATACATTAATACATTTTGTAAAATACACATGCAGGGATCGAACTCAGGACCTTCCATAATACTGATACCAATGCCTTACCTCTTACCTCTACACCATAGGCTTGGTATGAAGTGAGGAGAGAGATCTAGATGCCTGCAAAATTGAGGTTTTCAAATCAGACGCCATGCTCAGACCGCGTTATAAGCGATTCGCGTTGTTGCGGATTGCGCTATAGCGGGGTTGAGCTGTACTTTGCAATGCTCTCGCGTAGTATACTATATCACCAGCAAGACCCTATTATTTACTGTGATATGTCTCTTATATAGAAATCATCTTCTGCCAATAACTTAACACAGGGGTCATATTGGTACCTCTATCTTTGGGGATTAAACTGCTATGATTTAATGTGCATGGGAAAAATACTTGTAGTTTGACCTCCTTACATTTCAAACATTAGAGTTCTTCTCAGATGAAATGTTAGTGTTAACAATTTTTTAACCAGTGTACCATTTATCTATGAAGTATTCTCATGTTCGTCCCCTAAAAGGCATCAGGACCTACTACGAATCCATCTTTCCTATACGTCAAACCGGCAGCACACATGTGGGTTAGTCTCTCCTTTCTCTTGGAGGTGGGACATAAAACTTCTGATGTCTATATAAAGGTAGAGACACCTCTCTCACATATCAGAGTTTTTCTGTACTGTCTGTTGATTGGAGAGCGGGCTATAATAAGGGCTTATTCCCTAGATTTCCAGTTAGAGGGCTGGCCACTTACCTTTCTGATGCGTGAACTGGTAATTGCAGTTAGCCAGAGCTCCCTGTGCTTACAACGCAACCCATGCCATGTTCTAAAAACGTACCGTGATTCCCATGCATGGTGGTTTAGGTCTAAAAAGATCCCCAAAGATCCCAAAAAAAAAAAAAAAAAAAAATGCTATGAGTAGGTTCTAGAGGGGAGCTACTCCCATAACACTACAGGGGATACTTTGATAGACTCAGGAGCCATATTCTCCGCTAATGCATATTTAAATCAGAAGCTTTAACAGGGTGAGGTATATTTCTTTGGGACAGGTCTTGGACCTGTACACCTGATCCCTTATATAAATATTTTTAATTAATAATAAAAGGGTTTTACTTGCACTATACCCATTTCACATTCTCACACCACGAGTGCATTTGGTAGGGCACCTTTCTATGTATATTATTCGTTTTGCTCTTGGCCCTACATTGCACCTTAGTTTATCCTATTTTTTTTCTATCTCAAAGGCTGATGCGGACATCCTTTTCCCATCTTACCCCAATCCCTGCTATGCATTCTATAATTAAACTGGCAAAAGCTTATTTATGTGACTCCTCTGTCATCTTTCAGGCTTTCAGCCAAATGTATGTCCCTATCCACTTCAGTCAGAAGAGCACTATAGCTAAAGGCCTGAGTTTCAGATACAGCATGAAAAAATAAATTTAGCGCTCTGCTATTCAGGGGAATTTTGTTTGGTGCTGATATAGAGCACTGATTAATAAGCTTTCTGAAGAAACATGTTGTACCTCGGGACAGACGACAAGCCAGACTACAGAGCGTTTTTGGTTGTGGAAGATATCAACAAATAAAGCACAAAGCTTACCAAAGACCTACAGACTTCTGACGCCAGATACAAATAAATAGGTCTATTGAAGGTCTGAGGAAGATTGACGCCCCTTTCAGCACAAGTGGGTACAGACTACTTCAGATCATTAGAATTTCTCATGCCCTCCAAGAAGATTTCTCATCACACCAATCTCCTGCTCCTCACTCAGAAACCTAGCCTTAAGGAAAGCAGTCAAACATTCAAGGAAGCAGATGTTATTACAAAAGTTGCAAAAGAACAGAATGGCACTCACTAATGGACCGCGGTTTCAGGGCAGTTGCCAATTATTTAATTAAACGATAACATTTCAAGATGGAGTCCATTCACTAAGTAGCAAATATTATCAATCCAGTAGATTACCTAGTGGCTACAGTTCTGAAAGATGCATACCTCCATTTCCCCATCTCAGTCTCATCAGAATTGCCTCCAGTTAGCACTTCAAGATCAGATAAGGTATTGTCAATTTACGGCTCTACCCTTTACACCATAACTTGGGGTGGATGATGGGCTAATCACAGCTTCTCTGAGGGAAGAAGGTTTTTACAGTGGTTCATTAACTTGATTATTGGCTGCTAAAAGCTCCATCAGAGGATATTGTGAGAGTTCATATAGACAGTCCTTCAAGTGTTAAAAGCCTACGGATGGATCATGAACGGGGGAAATTTTAACTGGCACCTACTCAATCAATGCAACTTTTAGACCTCAATTTTAATGCGCATGATACTTTTATCACCTCTGAAAAAGGCTGTAAAGTGTAAAAGTTTAGAACCGTGCATCCGTCTCTATCAATGACGGTGCTGGGCCTAATGTCGACTTCGATGGAAACCTTGCCTTGGGCTCGTATGCAGATAAGTATTGGAAGTCTTGTATAAAATTTTGCCTCCAGGTCAACAAGGGCTGTCCTGAGATGGTGCACAATCTGTTGCTAACTTCTTTCCCCTATTTGGATGGTAGTGACAAAAGATGCCCGCCCGCCAGTGGGGTTGGGGTGCTCATTGTCAAGGAATCTCCGTTCAAAGAGTATAGACTCGACAAGAGCTTTCCCCCCACCCCCCTACTTTAGCTTGCCAAGATCACCTCAAAGGATGCAAACACAACATTCTTGCAGTCTTTCTCATTAGACAGAGGTTAGACCAAAGTGAATGGTCTCTTCATCCACAGGTTGTGCCACATGGGTAAGTACGAGAGATGTATCCAATGACCATAAGATTAAACACCAGAACAATTTGCTCCCAAGCCCATATATGCAACAACACTAAAATGGGACTATTAAGATAAGACCGGAGAAAGCTCAAGTGATTGTCCCTTATTGGCCCAGGAGGGCATGGTTTAAAGACCTAATACTTCACTTAGTACTTCCAGTAAGGTAGGATCTCCGATCCCATGGACCAACAAATCATCAAGATCTGGACAGAACTAAATTGGACTGCATAGAAGCTAAGGTTCTGATGAGACACCAAGAGTTGCCATGTTCAATGATTAGAAATTGTTCTTTAGGCAAGGGAAGAGATCTGTATATCCCAAGAGTTTAATCTCAGAGAATGCTCCTATTACAGTTGTCATGTATTTTTTTTTTCAAAACCTGTTCAATAAAGGTCTGAAACACTATCATTAAGCAGTTATTGGAGTCCTTTGAGCTCAACTTATTGCTGCGCATCCTCTCTTCTGAAGATTTTAATGGCAGGTCACAATGTAAGACTGAGAATAAGATCTCCAATTCCAACCTGGGACATAAATTTGGTTCTCAATTTTTGCATTACCTTTAAAATCTTTTTTAAAATATTTTTTTATAAATCAGTTGTGTAGTATTTAGATGATGCTTACTGCATTTTTTATTCCCCCCACTCGTTGTGCCCTTTTTAATGAGTTTTAATGTATTAAGCTTCCTTTGTTAGCTATAGCAACCATTTACAGTAAGAAGCCACTTCCTCTTTTGAAATAGGCAGCCATGTTGGGGCCCTAGGATGCGGGATCTTTGTGGGTCGATCACAGTAAAGCGGATCGATCGGCAGCGTAGATAATTACATTAAAAGGCAAGACTTCAAAGTAGGAGCACAACACAAATGGTGTCCAAATAGGGCAAACCGCACTGTTTAATAGATCATTAAGGAATAAACCATGGATATGGAGAAATGGTGAGCGCACATATGGAATAAATAAAATATATGAGAAATATATTAAAGCTGCAGTTCAGGCAATATCCTGCATGTGGTTTGTTTTTTTAATAAATCAGTTCTGTAGTAAGAAAAAATACTTTTAGCATTTTCTGTTTTAAAAAAAACAACTTTGAAAGACCAATTTTCTTGTACTCTATTTTAACAAGCATGCTTGTTCCTATAGCAACGATTTACATTCCCCATATTTAAAGATGTCGCCAAACTTTGCCGATCAATAGACGGAGAACGAATTGACCGGCAGCTATGCAGTTCTTTAGGTAATTAGAGATTGCCCACATGAAACCATTGAAGTAAAAAAATTAATTAAAAAAAAAAAAGACTGAACTGCAGCTTTAAGGCTTAAATTAATACTCCAATATCTCATGCAAACATCGATAGAACAGTCTATGAATGAGAGCCCAATAGACAAGATGAACAATTTATCAGGGAGGGCCAGGGAATGAGGTATAAAATATGAGATAAGATAACTGTACTCACACGTCCCTGTGTGAGCCCCTTCACAGCCAATGGTATCTTTGCACCGTCCTCCGGAAAACAGTTTATTTTCACCTATAGTATGGGACGTCCAATGTCCCACATACCGTCCCAAAAAGGATAATATAGGCGGGAAGTTAAAGTGGAAACTTTATTACAATAACAAAGTAAGTATAGACTTGCATGTAAGATCACACTCCAGCTCCGACAGCCGTCTGGTGGACTCGGGCACGGTGTCTTCCTGCTTTCGCATCCGACTGCAGGACCACAACAGGCGAACACGTGACGACTACGGTGGCCTTCTGTGCACAACGCTACAGCACGTAACCGACCAGGAACTACACGTTTTGGAAATAACTTTCCTTAGTCGGGAACCACACTGTTAGAATATATATTTACTTCTGCAGTGATCTTTGTGACTTGTACATCACGTAGTTATGGGCAGATTTATGTGATTGGCATCAGATTAAATCTGGAGATATTTGTGGCATATATACAGGTAAACCCCGTTATAACGCGATTCGGTTATAACGCGGTTTTCCCGTGGCTCCCGTTTAAAAAAAAAATAATAATATTTTTTTTTAAATTAAATTTTTTTTTTTTGCACACTGCACACACTCTCACTGCACACACTGCACACACACTGCTCACTGCACACACTGCACACACTCACTGATTGAGCTGTGTGTTGATTGAAGTGCTGGTTGGTTAAAGTGTGTGCAGTTAGAACCAGAAGCAGTTTGAACAAGGAAGCGGTTAAACAAGGTATAGTTTATTGAAGTACAGTTTACTGTTAGTACTTCTAAACTTCATAGTTGATAGAATGAGCAGGATTGAAAATGCCACTCAATGCACATCTTGCCACATGTATGTGCACTTGCAGCAGCTGTTCCAAGGAGCATACCGCTGTGAGAAGTGTGAGCTGGTGGTCTCTTTGGAATCAGAGATTGCTGATCTGAATAGGCAACTTGCAATATTGAGGGACATTGGCAATCTTGAAAGGGAATTAGAGCTCACTGAGCAGGCCCTTGCTTCGAATAGTGGTGCAGATGGTGGCGCTGTTAGTGAGGAGCAGGTAGGTAGCTTAGTTGCTGTTAGTGAGGAGCAGGTAGGTAGCTGGGTGACAGTTAGAAGGGGAAGCAGGGGCAATAGGGAGAGGCAGGTCGTTTCTGAGCTGACATATCCCAATAGATTTGCCATGTTGAGTGAAGATATTGGGAATGTTGGGACAGAAATGGCAAGGCTGGGGGAGACTAATTCCTCTAGCAGCCAGGGGAATAGTTCCTCCAGCACAGTGGGGACTCAGGATGCTCAGATGCAAAGAAAGATTGTGGTGGTAGGGGACTCCATTATTAGGAAGGTAGATAGGGCAATCTGTTGCCGGGACCGCATGAACCGAACAGTTTGTTGTCTCCCGGGTGCTCGGGTTCGGCACATTGCGGATCGGGTAGACAGATTTGTTGGGGGGGGCTGGGATTGACCCGGCGGTCTTGGTACATGTTGGCACCAATGACAAAGTTAGAGAAAGATGGAGGGTCCTAAAAAATGATTACAGGGATCTAGGCCAAAAGCTTAAGGAAAGGACCTCCAAGGTAGTATTTTCTGAAATACTACCAGTGCCATGCGCTACCGCAGGGAGACAGTCAGAGATCAGGGAGGTTAATGCATGGCTAAGAAAGTGGTGTAGGAAGGAGGGGTTTGGGTTTTTAGAGCACTGGGACTCCTTTTCTGAGAGGTGCCATCTATATTCTAGGGACGGATTGCACCTCAATGAAGAGGGATCTTCTGTGCTAGGGGGGAGAATGGTAAAAAGGTTGGATGAGATTTTAAACTAGGATGGAGGGGGGAGGGGAATGAAACAGATAAGGAACTAAATGGAATAGATGAGGATACAAGGTGGTATGGAGGTAGAATGGGGGCAAGTGGAAGTTTGACAAGCAGTGAGACACCCATAGTAAATAGAGATTATACTAGAAAACTTCTAAAGACTAAACCAAGTGGGAGCAGAAAGGAAGGAGCAGATAAGATAATAGTACAGGCTGAAAAAAAACTTAAATGCATGCTTGCTAATGCAAGAAGCCTGACAGATAAAATGGGGGAGCTTGAATTAATAGCTGCAAGGGAGCAGTATGATATCATAGGCATTACTGAAACATGGTGGGATGAAACTCATGACTGGACCGTTAATTTAGAGGGTTATTCTCTTTTTCGGAAGGATCGAACAAATAGAAGGGGAGGTGGAGTATGTCTATATGTTAAACCAGATCTAAAACCTATTATAAGGGATGATGTCTATGAAGGGAATGATGAAAATGTAGAGACCTTGTGGATAGAAATTAGCAGTGGAGGTAAAAGTATAAACTAAATGTTTGTGGGAATATGCTATAAACCACCAAATATCTGTGAGATTGAGGAAGCTAAAATACTTTTGCAAATGGAGAAGGCATCAAAACTGGGTCATGTTTGCATAATGGGGGATTTTAATTATCCTGACATAGACTGGGGCAATGAGATTAGCGTTACAACAAAAGGGAACAGGTTTTTGGGGGTGCTTAAAGATAATTATATGACCCAAATTATTGAGGAACCAACCAGGAGAGGGGCAGTTCTGGATTTGGTCATATCAAACAATGTAGAAGTAATAACAAATATTCAAGTCCTGGAACATTTGGGTAACAGTGATCATAACATGGTCTCATTTGAAATAAATTATCAAAAAACAGATTACTTGGGTTCAACAAAGACTTTAAACTTTAGAAAGGCAGATTTTAATAAACTGAGGTCTAATCTAGTAGTAATACAATGGGATGATGTTTTTGCAGGGAAAAATGTAGAAGATAAATGGGCAATCTTTAAAACATTGTTAGAAAAGCACACGTATCAGTTTATACCCTTGGGTAATAAGTATAAAAGAAATAAGTCAAAACCAATGTGGCTAAATAAACAGGTAGGGGAGGAAATGACAAGAAGAGGAAGGCGTTTAGAATCTTTAAGTCAGAAGGGACAGAGACATCGTATCAGAATTATAAGGAATGTAACAAAAATTGCAAAAGGGCAATTAAATTAGCAAAAATGGATAATGAAAAAAGGATTGCAATAGAAAGTAAGGGGAACCCTAAAAAGTTCTTTAAGTACCTTAATAACAAAAAAATGAGAAAGGAAAATATAGGACCCTTTCAGTGTGAGATGGGTACGCAGATTATTGGTGATAAGGAAAAAGCAGAGGTATTAAACAAATTCTTTGCCTCTGTGTTTACCAGGGAAGAATCAAGTTCAATAGTAGCGCCACAGGAGGAAGCCACAACCTCCATGTTAATGACCAATTGGTTAACTGAGGAAGAAGTTCATAAGCGACTTGAAAAAATTAAAGTAAATAAGGCACCTGGCCCCGATGGCATACATCCAAGAGTTCTCAAGAAGTTAAGCTCAGTAATAGCAAAACCATTATATTTAATATTCAAGGACTCCATTTCCACAGGCTCAGTACCACAAGATTGGCGTAAAGCAGATGTGGTGCCTATATTTAAAAAGGGAGCTAGATCACACCCGGGGAATTACAGACCTGTAAGCCTGACTTCAATAGTAGGGAAACTACTTGAAGGTTTAATACGGGATAATATTCAGGAATACCTAATGGAAAACAAAATTATTAGTAATAGTCAGCATGGATTTATGAAGGATAGATCTTGCCAAACTAACCTTATTTGTTTCTTTGAGGAGGTAAGTAGGAATTTAGACCAGGGTAATGCAGTTGATGTGGTCTACTTAGATTTAAAGCAAAGGCTTTTGATACGGTTTCACACAAGAGGTTGGTGTACAAAATAAAGAAAATTGGACTCAGTAATAATATATGCACCTGGATTGAAAACTGGTTAAAGGACAGACAACAGAGGGTTGTCATAAATGGAACTTTTTCAGGTTGGGCTAAAGTCGTGAGTGGAGTACCTCAAGGATCGGTACTGGGACCCCTGCTTTTTAACTTGTTTATTAATGACCTTGAGGTTGGGAATCGAGAGCAAAATCTCCATCTTTGCTGATGATACTAAATTGTTTAAGGTAATAGAATCAGAGCAGGATGTAATTTCTCTCCAGAATGACTTGGAGAGACTGGAAACGTGGGCAGGTAAATGGCAAATGAGGTTTAATACAGATAAATGTAAGGTTATGCATTTGGGATGCAAGAATAAAAAGGCGACTTACAAATTAAATGGAGATATATTGGGGGAATCCTTGATGGAGAAGGATTTAGGAGTGCTTGTAGACAGCAGGCTTAGCAATAGTGCCCAATGTCATGCAGTAGCTGCAAAGGCAAACAAGATCTTATCTTGCATCAAACGGGCAATGGATGGAAGGGAAGTAAACATAATTATGCCCCTTTACAAAGCATTAGTAAGACCACACCTTGAATATGGAGTACAATTTTGGGCACCAATCCTAAGAAAAGACATTATGGAACTAGAGAGAGTGCAGAGAAGAGCCACCAAATTAATAAAGGGGATGGACATTCTAACTTATGAGGAGAGGCTAGCTAAATTAGATTTATTTACATTAGAAAAGAGGCGTCTAAGAGGGGATATGATAACTATATACAAATATATTCAGGGACAATACAAGGAGCTTTCAAAAGAACTATTCATCCCACGGGCAGTACAAAGGACTCGGGGCCATCCCTTAAGGTTGGAGGAAAGGAAATTTCACCAGCAACAAAGGAAAGGGTTCTTTACAGTAAGGGCAGTTAAAATGTGGAATTCATTACCCATGGAGACTGTGATGGCAGATACAATAGATTTGTTCAAAAATAGGTTGGACATCTTTTTAGATGGGAAAGGTATACAGGGATATACCAAATAAGTATACATGGGAAGGATGTTTGATCCAGGGATTAATCCGACTGCCAATTCTTGGAGTCAGGAAGGAATTAATTTTTCCCCTTAATGGGGTTTTTTGTTTGCCTTCCTCTGGATCAATAAGTAAGTATAGATATAGAATAAAGTATCTGTTGTCTACATTTAGCATAGGTTGAACTTGATGGACGTAAGTCTTTTTTCAACCTCATCTACTATGTAACTATGTAACTATGTAACTGCGCACACTGCACACAGCACACAGCACACACTGCACAGTGCACACACTCTCACTACACACAGCTCTCACAGCACTCAGATGTCAGCAGCCCACCCCCCCCCCTCACATGTCAGCAGCCCACCCCCCCTCACATGTCAGCAGCCAACCCCCCCTCACATGTCAGCAGCCCACCCCCCCCTCACATGTCAGCAGCCCACCCCCCCCTCACATGTCAGCAGCCCACCCCCCCTCACATGTCAGCAGCCCACCCACCTTCACATGTCAGCAGCCCACCCCCCCCTCACATGTCAGCAGCCCACCCCCCCCCCTCACGTCACCAGCCCACCCCCCCCCCCCTCGCCATGGGAAGATGATAGGTGCAGCCCCACAGACGAGGATACCACTCCTCTTCTATATACCACTCCTCTTCTATGTACCACTCCTCTTCTATGTACCACTCCTCTTCTATTCTATGTACCACTCCTCTTCACACACACACACACACACACCTACCTTTTAGATCAGCTCAGCACATCCTCTCTCCCCGGTACTAAGCCCCGCCCCCTGCATGCTCTGACCTCTCCGGCAGCCTGCTACCGCACACCCGCAAAACCTGGGGGCTGGGAGGGAGAGGGAAGGGGCTGAGAGGGAGGGGGAGGGAGGAGGGATGAATCGCCGCCATTTTTTAAAACTATTTATTTATTTAATTAACTCGCGCCCGGCCAGAGTCATCGCGGGCCGCACAGAGAGGCCAGACCGGCCGCATGCGGCCCGCATGTTGTGCAGACCTCTTCCTTCCCTCCTCACTCCCTCCCGATCAGGCGCACGGCGGCCATTTTTTTTTTAATTAGCGCGACCCCGGTACTAACACGGTGATCTCGGGGTGGACCCCGAGGACCGCGCTATAACGGGGTTTACCTGTATCTGGTGTTTCACGGCAGATTTGTGCAGGGTGTTTCTGTATTCAATTACTGTTGAGACAAGCAGTTACCAGCGAATTCTAAGTGTGTGTGTGTGTGTGTGTGTGTGTGTGTGTGTGTGTGTGTGTGTGTGTGTTATTTAAATAATAGCAATACTTGATTAAAATTACAATTTTAGACCATATCTTACATTATATTATTTTGTGCATAGGCTAAATTCCTTGTCTCGGGGGTTCCGAGGGGACTGTTTTAATATTTTCTTTGTAATTCATGTTTTTCCTTGATTAAATCAATTCATTATTTACATTTGCTTGAGTGCTTTCAGTGGGACTCTTTTCTCTTTCTTCTGTTGTTTATATATGTATATATGTGTGTATGTTATTTAAATAATAGCAATACTTGATATTCTATCACAGCTATTTTTGGTGCAAGGGATTACAACACAGCAATATAGAACTGACTAAATAGAGAGTATAGATAAATACATGATATTTCTAGCTATTTTTACCATGATTACACTATATTTGGGACTCATACCATTGGTCAATAGTTTGGATATGCTGCTCCTTGGGGATTTTAATTTCGATTTTTAATCACTGTAAATAAATCACAAGCGTCGTTGAAGATAAATAAAACTATATATTACTTTTTCATTATTCCCTTTTAAGTTAGTGTTACATATGAGATGCATTTGAAACCTGGTTTAATAGGAATAATTATTTCCTGATTTCATCACGCTAAATGCCAATATGTACTTTGAGTGCAATATAGAGGGACTTGGTGTGAGAGCTATACCTTACACAACAAGTTGCTAAACTAAGTTGTGTGCAACAAAAGAATACTAATACTTCAAGGCTATTTTGTTTATTCCAAATAGTGTCATAAACACCAGTTGTTTACCTGGTCTTTTTACAGGTTTATTTTAGAAATCTAAAATGTACGCAGTTACAGTTTGTTGTAATTTCCATTCTTAGATGGGAATCCTTGTTCCACAAGGTGCACAGGCACCACCCCCCTACCCAGGCCAAGGGCAAGTGAGTCTGCCCGTTATGCAGCAGCCCTCCACCCCAGTGTTTGTCGCCCCTCCCCCAAGGACGCAAAGGCTGCTTCACTCTGAAGCCTACCTGAAGTACATTGAAGGGCTAACTGCGGAATCAAATTGCATTAGCAAATGGGACCAAACACTGTCAGGTAAGAATCCATTTTTATTTGTGTAATGAAAAGAACAATATTTCTTAAAACAAAAACAAAAAACCCATTTGTAATGGGGAAAGGGGTGATGTTTAAAAGTCCTCATTACTTATAAGGGGGAAAACGGTATTATGTGTTAACTAATGTCAGTAGGGTTCAGTTTCTAGAGTCCTAGAGGTTTGATTCTTTTTAAGACTGTGATACCTTTTATGAGAACCAAAGTTCTTCTAAGATTACAATTAATACTACCACACAATAGTATTACTCGCATAGAATTGACTATCCCCACAAGGTTCTTGCAGGTGGGTTGTAAGTAAGATGCGCTACGTAAGATACCATTTTGAAGGTACTTTTTTTTCCATATGGGGTGGCAAAGTCGTGAGATGCAAAAAGTTTGTAATGCACTTCGAAGTCTCTATTATAATATTTGGATATGTTTTGATTATCACTACTACCATCTAGTTTTGGCTATGGGTTTTCAATCTAACTTCACCTGTAAATCGTTAAAAGAAAATGAGCAGATGGGATTGCTGCTTTAATTTATCTTCTCTTTTTATATGTTCAAAATACAATTGAAAAAGTCTGTGATATGTTTGGGGTCTTAAAAGACTAACACAGCTACTAGAAACTAGAACTATACGGTGTTAGATCTGAACCATAGGGGACACATGGAATATCTGAACAGCGTGGTGTAAACGGGAAACAATCTGGGTATGCTTTTGCTTCACAACAAAACCAGGTTCTGAATCCGGAACCTGGATTCTGTTTCTGCAAAACAGAAGCCACGCTGTGAGAACGTGTTTTTCATACAATAGAAGATTTTCAGAATAACATGCAGAGGCTCTGAATATCCAAGCGGTTTTATGTGCACCAGTTGCCGGCCGATAGCTGGCGTCCTAGAGCAGGCTCTGGAGCTGTAAAGTGTGACTTACTGCAAATGTTTCTATTAATAAGCACAGAAGGGCACTACTTCTTTTTCAGTACTACAAAATCTACATCTTAATTGTATCTGCCATATAATATTTTTATTGTACTTTTAAAAAAATGTTTATTTAATATCAAGTGCTTGGCTGTCCTCTTTTTCAGCACGAAGACGAGATGTTCATCTGTCAAAAGAACAGGAGAGCAGACTTCCTTCACATTGGCTAAAGAGCAAAGGGGCCCACACTACAATGGCAAATGCATTGTGGCGTCTTCGAGACCTAATGCTTCGTGACACACTAAACATCCGGCAAGCATACAACCTTGAAAACGTCTAGCACCATACAGTCTCTTATCTTTTAATACCAACATTAAGTGTTTTGTGGAACAATAGGTGTTTTTAATAGCTGGGCTAACCAGGTCAATATTTTTTTTTTATTATTATTATTGCATTTATGTACATTGTAAGCCCATTTTGATATACAGTAAGGACAGTTTTAATAAGCTTATTTTGATTGTGTAGCTTTTTTGTTATATATTAAGTTGACTTCATCAAATATATAAACATTTTTTGCATACGTTTTGTTTTCTGTTTTGAGCTCAGTGTTATGTTTGTTATTTTAAGATGCTCAATGGAGGGCAGTGAGTTGAGTGCTGTTTTTATTGTAGTAACCAAGTATATGAACAGTAAGAAAATGAAAGCAGCTGTACCTCGCACTGCCATTATTTTAAATTAAAAATATTTGTCACTGTACTTTGATCTAGATCTTGGTTCCTAATTTTTCATGTTAAATGGATCTAGAATTTAGAAAGAGATTGTGATGAATGTAATAAAATGACAGATTATTTCTGATGGCACAAAGTCTTTAGAAAAGACAATAGTAGATTATTGTATTCCCATTCCTCTTCCCCAGGTCATACAGATTAACAATGAGGGGTTACATTTCTATGTAGCTTTAGCCATAAGCACAATTTTGAAAGGGACCAAATGGTGAATACAAACAAGATTATGTCCTGTTTTCCAGGTGTGTATAATTGGCAGATGTAGCAGGTGATATTGTACCTCCAGAAACTAAAACATTAGTATTAGTAAAACATTAATATTAGTTTCCATGGGTCTCAATGACCGTGTTGGTGCAGAATATTACAACATATTCCACGATCATGCAAAAGACATTTATGCACAAACATCCAGTTTGCACATGCATACAAACCATATGTAGGCAGAGCATGCTATATATCTTTAGAAGAAGTACTACTTACCTCACAAATATAAATATTACATTTTGGTTATTTTTCATGGCCCTATGGCAAGTAATCAGATTCTTGGGCGGCTTGGAGGTATATATAATTACCCTATTTATTTATTTTTATACTGAAGCACAAGATCACTTGACATCAACTAGGAAATTCTGGCATGTTGAAAAATATATATTTCTTTTTAATTGGGAATATTGGTGTTTCTTTTCTAAAAAGGCTGAAATGAAAAGCGCAGTATTTCATGCCTGTCCACTTTAGCCCAGACAATATGGAGAGTTATCATGATTATTGTACTGCACAGCTGCACATCTCAGGCCATCTTCCAATAGCAGACGGCTTGGAAGACTCATGTTAGTACCGGAATCTGTGACTTTTCACACATCATAGTTTGCATTGGTTGTGTTCTGTGACCACATCCAGCAACAATGTGGCATTTGATTCCCACACGTCTAATATTTACTATTATTGATACTTACAGGACTGCATATGAGAGTAGGTGGGACACTGCTGCTTTAAATGAATGTGTGAGTTTGTTCATATATGTGCCTCTGTTCGGCAGCTACTGCTGTACACCGCTGAGAAACATGTTTATGGTAGTTTAACCTAAACTATATTAGTTCCAGCATGGTTTACAACACTTTTTAAAAAAATTTTTTTTAGATCAGGCAAAAAAAAACAACCTATTCTGGTATGTGGGGAATGAGGGAGTGTGTCGTGGACAAGTGAGTCACTGGTTGCAAGCAGCTTCTTGGTGATGTCCAGTCTCTGCAGCACCACTCGTAGCCGTACGTAGTATAGAGTGAGGGGAGGGGGGGGGGAGAAAGAGAGGGGGGACTAATGGTACAGTATGCTAAAAACAAACTTTAATACACCACACACACATAAAAAGCCCCCCCCCCCCCCCCTGAGTGGGTACTCACAATCTGGTACTAACACTATTCCCACAAAAAGTATTGTACTGCAGCTCAGCTCAAGAGGACACCCTGACTCAGATACAGTAGACGGGGGGTGGTTGGGTGGGTGGAGTGTAAATTACTGCTTCAGTTCTGTAGTAAGTGTATACTGGGTAACCGAAGGGTTAACCAATCAGGCGCTCCAAGAGTCACTATAGTAACTGTGTCCTGCTTAAGAATAATGAAGAATAAATGAAGTCACGGCTAGTCCAGAGGAAACCTGTGAGTGTAGACTCTCCTAACAATTAGCTCACCGTAGAGCACAAGTGACATTGAATATGGAGACTCACAGTTACTGAAGCAGATGAAGCCGGATAGATGAGTAGAAATAAGCCGCAAACAGCCAAACTGCAAACCACCAGGGAGCTCCTCTGTATCGGCGGATGGTCTATGACCCAAAGGGACTGAGCGATCAGCTGACACAGCGACCCGGCGTGCTACCGATGACGTACTGGAACAGATGAAACACCTCCCACTGGAGGTAAGAACGATGCACCGCCGTAGAAAGAAGTCGCTAGGAAGGCTGGAGTGGTGACTGAAAAAGTTTTTTTGGAGCATCATGGTTTAGCTTTCTTTGTCAATTTCAATAAAATGATTTGTATTTCCATTTTGCCCCTCAGTGGAATCATTGTGAGCTATGTTCTTATTGGGGAGGGGTCAAATAGGAAATTAGTAAATAATTCATTTTTTATCACAAAATTCTGTGCTGGAGCCAAAAGTTGTACATTCTAATTAGATGGCCACCACAAAAGACCATATTTACAGAACAATGCTACTGCATAGGACACGTTCCAGCACGGCTTAGTACTGCAAAGTAACAACAAGAGAGGTGCTAGCTGAGGGAAAAGGAAAAACAAAAGTTAGATGGTCCTGAAAGTAAACATTTCTATTTTTATATATTTTAATACATTTGTTTGCATTCACAGAAGTTCATGATGTAAGCGAATATCATCAATCCCATGTAGCTCTTCTGAAGTCAAGAGACCACTCTAATGTATGAAACCATTACATGGGGAAAAAGCGCAACAAAAAATCCTCTGGAATTGCCACTTTACTTGCTGCCCAAATACACATCACACAGAATTTCTTTTAGGATGGTATTCCAATAGCAGATCTGTGCCAGGACTGCCTCTGGGTAAAGCTCTACCCTCACTGATCAGCACAGTGGCACTTCAACAAGGGTGGGAGTTCTGATGTCATGGGCCCGGCGGTGGCTGTTCTCGTGCAGTTCAGCTTGCCTGCCTTCCTTATGTATTTCGAGAAGCCAAGTTCCCCATCGGGGGATGCCTGACTGTGCAACAAGTTTGCTCCTTCATAGCCATCACTAAGCGAACCTAGCAACCATCTGTTTTTTTAGTATAAACTATTATTACGTAAGGAAATATTGTGTTCAAACGGTCACACAATTTTTAAAATAGAAACTTAAAAGCTTATAATGGCATAAAAGTATTTATGTTAATACATAAACACTGGGGTTTTTTTGTTTTCCTTCCTCTGGATCAATAAGGAAGTATAAATATAGGATAAAGTATCTGTTGTCTAAATTTAGCATAGGTTGAACTTGATGGGCGTATGTCTTTTTTTTAACCTCATCTACTATGTAACTGTAATGTGTGACCTAAAAGTGTAAAAAAAATAAATCCATTTTAAATTAAATTCTTTGAACATATGCAAACAATATGTAAAAAGTAGAAAACTTTTATATGACAATACTAGTAGAAGCAATAAAAAATAATATTTATTGTTTTGGACGTTTCCCTTATCTGAAAAATAAAACATGAAACGAAACAATCTAGGCGATATTGCATTATGTATAGTGTGTGTATATGTATACATTTGCATGTCTTAGACAGGTCTGCAACCCCGCCTTTCACCATTATCTGGGATTCTGGGAAATGACATGCAAATTAGCACACAGTGCCACCTTTTGCTTCAAAACCATAAACATGGTTCCCTATAGGCTTAAGCTTGCTGCATGGTCACAGCTTTGAGCACAGCCAGGGTTAAGATGCATAGCCAGCAAACCAACCCACAGACAGACTGTTTCGACCTTAATGGGTCTCCTCAGTGTGGGGTTGGTTATATTGGCTATGCAAAAAATGAAGCAAGGGATAGGTTTTACCATACTTAGTTAAGATATGGTGGGTGAAAAAAGTGACAAAAACCCTTCACAGCAAAGTGTCATGGGAGAGGGGGTTTGGCCCGGTATTAAAGG
Organism: Ascaphus truei; assembly: GCF_040206685.1. NCBI lineage: Eukaryota > Metazoa > Chordata > Amphibia > Anura > Ascaphidae > Ascaphus > Ascaphus truei. The sequence goes on from NC_134499.1 coordinate 44,370,428, forward strand.
GGTTACACCACATTTGGCCACCCCCTGCTCTCACCTGGGAGGCGAGGGGTTAACTGGAATGATGTCCAGTACGGTAGTTATGCCCCTGCTTCAGCACCAACTGTGTATCCCCGTGAATATGTATTGTTCCCATTCCAGTGTCTGCACCAACACATACACTGGGATCTATGCGGGAGGGAAAGGGTTAATGGTAAATCTGTGTTTATAGCCCTTTGTTCCATTTTCCCGCCTTTGCAGGCTCCATTTTGCAGCTCCCCATAGGTCGCCATTGCAGCTCCATGCAATCCTATGGCGAATCCGGCGATTTGGGCCCGTTTCAGTAGAAGACCTGCAGGTGGCGCTCGAGAGGAGGGAGCGGTGGTTCCCATTGAAAGTGAATGGAGTAATGCATTTCAATGGGGATTCCTGGAAGTCGACCTCCGGAGACGAGCTGGCAGCCTGCCAGACCGCAAGAGCGGCAACATTGTCAAAAAAAGAGCTTTGACCGCGCAATTGCCGTGGGAACTAGGGCCTCGGTCAAGTTCACGGCCAATTGGTGTGGGAACTTTTGTTCTAGGGCACCCAGAAATAAAATTCCTTTTGCCCCTAGATGTTAGGAACCCCCTCACTTGACCCCAACAGGGTCCGACAATTAATGGCGACGAGAAAGGGTCGCGCCGGCCAGGAGGGTCCTACCATTGAATCCTATGGCGGCGCCGGCCCATGCATTTCCTATGGAGGCGTCGGCCCTATTGATTTTAATGGAGGGAAGCTGCGTGAAAAAACGACTAAGTCAAAATGAGCAGAAACCTGGAACCCATAACTCCGGTTCTGTTCAACGTAGAAGGCTGCGATTCGGTCACCAGGTAGTCCTAGTTCCGGCAGGATTGCATGGCAAATAGCGACCCTCTCGGGGCAACAGAACGAAGTCAGGGTAATGGTAAAATTTAGGTTTCTGCCATTGACTTGCATAGCAGAAAAAAGCCACTTTTGTAATGTGCTTTTAAACTGTATTTTTGCATCTCCGGTTCTGGGGGTTGTGGAAGGCTGATATTTGGCCACTATGGCAAGGGTCCTCCAGCATGAGGACCTGGCAAATTTCTGCCCACTCAGACCCACAGAACGGATTATTTTAATATGTGTAGATATTAAAGAATATACTGTTTTGCAAGGCTGGTATAAAAGCCCGGGAAAGTTTCTGGCTCTGCTTTATGTTAATGTTCAGGAGGGCGACTCTTTGTCTACAACAGCCCCCCTGATCAAAGACTTGGCCACTCTGATTGTGTACAATAGGGCGGAGAAACGCATAGCCTGAGTGGTCTGTAAGTGCCATAATTCACACCTACAGACAAACGGGTTTCCTGACTAGATACAAGTCTGGTAGACTTTCAGGCGCCCAAGGTTAGGGTATGGGGCTGAAACTCCATATAAATGAGTGTAAGCCCTATACCCATTGTCTTTCGTGATGTCTTCATTTGAATCTGTATTGCTGAATGAATTGCCAATCCTGTACCTGATTGCTTCATTGTCCAACCCCTAAGTAAGTGTCTATACCTTGTCTGTTATTTGTACCATCTTGTATTTTCTCCTTCTTTAAGGAATAAACTATATTTATTATATCTAAGTCGTGTTCAATTCAACCCAGATATTTGGTGTATATTATATTATACACCTGTCACAAGTTACCGTGACACAAAGCATATAGCAAATGGAAATATTATGCTTTGCTGTGGAGGTTTTTGTCACTTTTTTTTACCCCCCCTTACACCCCTCCCCCCCCCCCAATCAAGGGGGAGCTCCCGAGAGGGATGCGCGAGCGGAGGCGCGCTCTGGCTGCCTGACGGGCGTGACAGGGGAAGAGGGAAAGCGCTGGTCAGAGGCGGGGGAGGAGGAAAAGCACTGGTCAGAGAGGCGGGGGAGGAGGGAAAGCGCTGGTCAGAAAGGCGGGGGAGGAGGAAAAGCGCTGGTCAGAGAGGCGGGGGAGGGAAAGCGCTGGTCAGAGAGGCGGGGGAGGAGGAAAAGCGTTGCACAGGGAGCCAGAGCTGGGGGAGGAGGAAAAGCGCTGGTCAGAGAGGCGGGGGAGGGAAAGCGCTGGTCAGAGAGGCGGGGGAGGAGGGAAAGCGTTGCACAGGGAGCTGGAGGCGGGGTCATCTCCCGCAGCAACATGAAGCGCCTCCGGGTTTTTTTTTTTTTCCCCTCTTTCAGCGCGAGCGGGGGAAATTAAACAGCAGCACGTGCACTGCTTGGGCCAATCGCCAAGGGGCAATGTTGAGTCGCCCCCGGACGGGGCTTGTCGAACACTGTATATATCACATTTTAAGTTATGGTGGGTGAAAAAGGCAACAAAAAACCTCCACCATATAGTCAATAAAGAAGATCACTTGTGAGCATATTCACACGTCTTAGACAGGTCTGCACCCTGCCTTTCACCATTATCACCCAGCATACAGTGCTTCCACTTCAGCAAGGGATTCTGGGAGATGACATGCAAATGAGCACTTACTAACTTAAAATGTGATATGGTAAACCTACCCAGCCTAGAAATATTTCAAAGCAAGTATAAACCAACCTCACACATGATACCCATCAAGGTTGAAACATGTCTGTGAGTGGTTTGACTTGCTTTGCTAATCCCATGCTGTGCTTAAAAGCTGTGTGAACGGCGATGCATCAGGGGCAGCGGCACAGGAATGAGTGGAGGGGGAGCGGCACAGGAATGAGTGGAGGGGGAGCGGCACCAGAATGAGGGGAGGGGAGCAGCACATGAATGAGGGGATGGGGAGCAGCACAGGAATGAGGGGAGGGGAGCAGCACAGGAATGAGGGGATGGGGAGCAGCACAGGAATGAGGGGATGGGGAGCGGCACAGGAATGAGGGGATGGGGAGCGGCACAGGAATGAGGGGATGGGGAGCGGCACAGGAATGAGGGGATGGGGAGCGGCACAGGAATGAGGGGATGGGGAGCGGCACAGGAATGAGGGGATGGGGAGCGGCACAGGAATGAGGGGAGGGGGAGCGGCACACGAATGAGGGGCGGGGGAGCGGCACAGGAATGAGGGGCGGCGGAGCGGCACAGGAATGAGGGGAGGGAAGCAGCACAGGAATGAGGGGAGGGGAGCAGCACAGGAATGAGGGGAGCAGCACAGGAATGAGGGGAGGGGGAGGAGCACAGGAATGAGGGGAGGGGAGCAGCACAGGAATGAGGGGAGGGGAGCAGCACAGGAATGAGGGGAGGGGGAGCAGCACAGGAATGAGGGGAGGGGAGCAGCACAGGAATGAGGGGAGGGGGAGCGGCACAGGAATGAGGGGCGGCGGAGCGGCACAGGAATGAGGGGCGGCGGAGCGGCACAGGAATGAGGGGAGGGGAGCAGCACAGGAATGAGGGGAGCAGCACAGGAATGAGGGGAGGGGAGCAGCACAGGAATGAGGGGAGGGGAGCAGCACAGGAATGGGGAGGGGAGCAGCACAGGAATGAGGGGAGGGGGAGCAGCACAGGAATGAGGGGAGGGGAGCAGCACAGGAATGGGGAGGGGAGCAGCCCAGGAATGGGGATGGGGAGCAGCACAGGAATGAGGGGATGGGGAGCAGCACAGGAATGAGGGGATGGGGAGCAGCACAGGAATGAGGGGAGGGGGAGCAGCACAGGAATGAGGGGAGGGGGAGCAGCACAGGAATGAGGAGAGGGGAGCAGCACAGAAATGAGGGGATGGGGAGCAGCACAGGAATGAGGGGAGGGGAGCAGCCCAGGAATGAGGGGATGGGGAGCAGCCCAGGAATGAGGGGATGGGGAGCAGCACAGGAATGAGGGGATGGGGAGCAGCACAGGAATGAGGGGAGGGGAGCAGCACAGGAATGAGGGGAGCAGCACAGGAATGAGGGGATGGGGAGCAGCACAGGAATGAGGGGAGGGGGAGCAGCACAGGAATGAGGGGAGGGGGAGCAGCACAGGAATGAGGGGAGGGGGAGCAGCACAGGAATGAGGGGAGGGGGAGCAGCACAGGAATGAGGGGAGAGGAGCAGCACAGGAAGGAGGGGAGGGGAGCAGCACAGGAATGAGGAGTACACATTTCTTTACGCTGTTTGCCCACATTAAAAATGGCTGCTAGTGCGTCACACAGACGCTGGAGTCTGTTAATTCACTTGCTAGCAGAGGTGCTTTGTAATGTGATGCTGCTCCTCTGGCAGCCAAGGGGTTACACAAAAAGCATCCGTGTCAAACGCGTTTGTTCAGCACAGGAGGGAGAGGCCCGGGACAGGCGGGAGAGGCCCGGGACAGGCGGGAGAGGCCCGGGACAGGCGGGAGAGCCCCGGGGCAGGCGGGAGAGGCCCGGGACAGGCGGGAGAGCCCCGGGACAGGCACGGGGTGGCCAGCAGCATAACCTGGTAGTGTTTCCTGTCATGCTGATCACACAGATCCGGCGGGGAGACTGATCACACAGATCCCTACAGGGGAGAACTGATCACACAGATCCCTACAGGGTAGATCTGATCACACAGATTCGGGGAGATCTGATCACACAGATTCGGGGAGATCTGATCACAGCAGGTACAGTATAAATTCAAATAATTGAAGTGACATCTACAGTACAACCTTTTCCAAGCATAATCCTATTCTGGTTTCCTACGGTGTGGCAGAGATGTAGCACCCATGTATGTATGCATGTATGTATGTACGCATGTATGTATGTATGTATGTACGCATGTATGCATGCATGTATGTATGTACCCATGTACGCATGTATGCATTCATGCATGTATGTATGCATGTACGCATGTATGTATGCATGCATGTATGTACGCATGCATGTATGTATGCATGCATGCATGTATGTACGCATGTATGTATGCATGTATGCATGTATGTACGCATGCATGTATGTACGCATGCATGTATGTACGCATGCATGTATGTACGCATGCATGTATGTACACATGCATGTATGTACGCATGCATGTATGTATGTACGCATGTATGTACGCATGCATGTATGTACGCATGTATGTATGTATGTATGTATGTACGCATGTATGTATGTATGTATGTACGCTATCCAACATTTCACTTTACTACAAATGGCAGATCCAACGCTTTGCAAGGCAAACCTAAGGGCCATTTTTCGACGCCGGTATACATTATCCGACGCTCACCGCCACTGATTAACATGGGACTCACATTACAACGGTTTCACTATCCAACGCTACTTCCAGGACGGATTCCGGTGGATAACCGAGGACTGCCTGTATAGCGCCATTAATATACATAGCGCTTCACAGCAGTAATACACGTGACATAATAATATAAATCTTATAAATCTACTATATATTTGTGAAAGCACTGTATGTTTGTCTGCATGGCCTGTGTCCCTAGCGGCAATCTCATTGGTCCCTTGGGCCGCCCGCCCCCGCACACCTCTCATTGGCCTGAGGCGGAGTGACGGGCCAAAGGTCCAAAAAACACACACACACACACACACCACTCATCGTAACCCCGCGCACCTCCTCCTCTCCCCGGGTCTCCCGGTTTCCCACGCTTTTTCCTCCCCCCCCTCCCCCCCGGCGCGGGTGTGCGTGTGCCCACGCACGAGCACCTTGTGAGCGTTGACTTACATATATCTATATATACAACAGACGACAGAGAAGCCCAATGCTACATCCAACATGACAGAAATACACAGTAAAATACTTATATATTCTCATGAAATAGGGTCATTTAGTTTAACCCTTTGGCCAAAGCGTTGTAAGCTTGCGAGCCACGACAAGGCAGACACCCGTTCGCAAGCCCTAACACTACCAGATAAAATACTAATATACCTCTATTAGGAGGGAGAAAGACCACAGTGAGTCTATATCCAGCAGAAAGAGGCTTTGTTAATCCATATATCTATATATGTAAGTAACCACGGTAAGCACCGCTAGCGAAGACGCAGCCTTACTCCCTCTTGTCCTCCCTCACCCCCTCTGTCAATTACCCCACGCTCACTCATTCCCCCCCCCCCCACAAGATATATACCAAAAAACTTCCCACCCCCAAATACATTTAAAAAATCCCCACCCCCTCAAATATATACAACCTCCCCGCCCCCAAATGCATACAATAAACCCACCTACCCAATACATATAAAAAAAACAATACATATAACCCCCTCATTCATTCATTCTCTCTCTGTCTCTCTCTCTCATTATATGAGGAGGGAGAGAGGAATATCTCTTACTGGGAATGTGTGTGTGTAATATATATGTATACTGTGTGTGTGTGTGTCTGTGTGTCTGTGTGTCTGTGTGTCTGTGTGTCTGTAATATATATGTATATGTGTGTGTATATAGTGCAGAATAAATGAGTTCTTCAGTATTAGGTGATACCTTTTTTATTGGACTAACAATTTATGTCATAGGACAAGCGAGTATTGCTTGACCTGAAGAAGAGAGGAGAACTCTCGAAAGCTTGTCCTATGACATAAATTGTTAGTCCAATAAAAAAGGTATCACCGAATACTGGAGAACTCATTTATTCTGCACTATCGCAACTGGACTAACACGGCTATTTTCTGCTTTATATATTGTGACAAACGGCTTACTCCGGGGCTCCGCCGTCTGTCCGGGACTGTTAGAACACGGTCTTTTAGGGTAGGTTAAATGATGAGACGTCACGTACTGTTCCTTTAAACAGGCTATGCCTGGTTTATTCAGTCCCAGGCACTGAGACTGCCACAGTTTAAACAGAAAACAAAGCCAAACAAAAAGCTGCTCGTCTGAGCGATAACTTAAACTTAGATGTCCCTGACTCAGAGTTGGAAGTGGCTTGTCCACTTCCACCAACAAAATAAGTACCTTTGCAGTCTTTAGACAAACTAACAGAATGAATGAAGCGATTTGGGAAAGAGGCTTTCTCACCCCTCTGCAGTTCAGCAGCCTTCCAGGCTCTTGGGCGGGGCCCAGAGGAAACAGGAAACAGGTCTTATATACCTGAACTCTAATCAGCATGACAGGTGACAGAAAACAGGCAGCAGACAAACTGTGGAATGGAGTGCCTGTACCACGAGGCTGCCCTGTTCAGCTTAGACAGGACAGAAACTGTTCAGTATCCTGGGAGCCCTGTATATGGAGTTTATTACCAACCCCTGGTTTCTGTCACATATCCTCCCCCCCAGCTCAGACCTCGAGGGGTGAGCGACCATGGATATTAGGGAGTGCATCCTTGACAACCCGTCGGCATTGCCATGTTTGTGCCCCGACCTGTGTTCCACAGAAAATTTAAAGGGCTGTAGGCTTAGGAACCACCTGGTCACCCTAGCGTTCTTCTCCCTATTTTGACACATCCAGGTAAGGGGTGCATGATCTGTGACCAATCGGAACTTTCTCCCCAACAGATAATACTTGAGTGTCTCTACAGCCCACTTTATTGCGAGACACTCTTTCTCGACTATGGAGTAATTTTTCTCCTGGGGATTTAGTTTCCTACTTAAATAAAGGATGGGGTGCTCCTCCCCTTGAGACTCCTGGGAGAGTACCGCCCCCAGCCCTACCTCAGATGCGTCGGTTTGGACTACGAACTCTTTGGAGAAGTCAGGTGTGACCAACACTGGTTGGGCACAGAGAGCTTCTTTCAGGCTTCTAAAGGCCTGTTCGGCTTCGGGGGACCACTTTACCATTAGCGGTCCTCTTGCTTTTGTGAGGTCGGTTAGTGGGGTTGCCTTAGTTGCAAAATTGGGAATAAACCTCCTATAGTAGCCAATTAACCCCAAAAAGGTCCTTACTTGTTTTTTTGTGACTGGCCTTGGCCAATTTTGTATCGCCTCTACTTTGAGTGTTTGTGGTTTGAGTAACCCTCTACCAATAGAATACCCCAGATACTTGGCCTCCTCCAGACCAATAGTGCATTTAGCGGGGTTAGCAGTTAGTCCAGCAGACCGAACTGCGTCGAGCACAGCTTGGACCTTTGGAAGGTGGGACTGCCAATCTTCACTATGGATTACCACATCATCCAGGTAGGCGGCAGCGTACCGAACATGTGGTTTTAAAATTTTATCCATCATTCTTTGGAATGTGGCGGGAGCTCCATGTAAGCCAAAAGGCAGCACCTTATATTGAAAGAGGCCGTCTGGGGTTGAGAAGGCTGTTTTTTCTTTTGCCCTTTCTGTGAGGGGAACCTGCCAGTACCCTTTTGTTAGGTCTAGGGTTGTGAGATATCGGGCTTTGCCCAGTCTCTCTACAAGTTCATCCACCCTGGGCATAGGATAAGTATCAAATTTTGACACCGCGTTTAGTTTCCGGTAGTCATTACAAAACCTTGTTGTACCGTCTGGCTTTGGGACTAAAACTATAGGGCTGTTCCACCCACTTTGGGATTCCTCAATTACGCCTAGTTTTAGCATTTTTTTAACCTCTAAACTTATAGCCTCTCTCTTGGCCTCTGGGATTCGGTACGGTTTAAGGTTAACTCGGACCCCCGGTTCAGAGACTATGTCATGTTTAATTACGTTAGTTTTACCTGGCTGTGTAGAGAAGATTTCTTTGTTCCTTCTCACTAAACTCTGGACCTCTCGTTTCTGATGCACGGACAGTGTTTCAGCTATGCTAACCTCTGGGTCAGTTTCTTGATTCTCTGACGGACCTGGGGGTACTAGGGTTAACAAGACCTCTCTATCTTTCCAGGGCTTGAGTAGGTTTATATGGTAAATTTGCTCAGGTTTCCTCCTACCTGGCTGCCTTACCCTATAATTTACTTCTCCCACTCTTTCCAAGACCTCATATGGCCCATGCCATTTAGCAAGGAATTTACTCTCCACGGTGGGAACCAGAACTAGTACCCTATCACCTGGAAAAAAAATTCTGACCCTAGCACCCTTATTATACGTATTCCTTTGTGCTTCTTGAGCTTTCTCCATGTGTTCCCTCACTATGGGTAGGACTGCAGCAATGCGGTCCTGCATTTGGGCAACATGCTCTATTACACTTCTGTAAGGGGTAACCTCGTGTTCCCAAGTTTCTTTGGCTATATCCAGTAAGCCCCTTGGATGTCGGCCATACAATAGTTCAAACGGGGAGAAGCCTGTGGATGACTGGGGAACTTCCCTAATGGCAAATAACAGGTATGGTAACAAACAGTCCCAGTTTTTCCCATCCTTATCGACCGCCCGGCGTAACATGCTCTTTAAGGTTTTATTGAACCTTTCCACTAAACCATCTGTTTGTGGATGATAGACTGAGGTTCTGAGATGCTTGATTTTTAGGAGTTTACATAGCTCTTTTGTTACTTGGGACATAAATGGTGTTCCCTGGTCAGATAAGATCTCTTTAGGAATTCCGACCCGGGAAAACAGAAGTACTAACTCTTTTGCTATGTTTTTAGCAGAGGTGCTACGTAGGGGAACTGCCTCCGGATATCGGGTAGCATAATCTAATATTACCAATATATGCTGATGTCCCCTAGCAGACTTTATTAGGGGTCCTACTAGATCCATAGCAATCCGGTCAAAAGGTACCTCTATTATGGGAAGGGGTACCAATGGGCTGCGGTATGCTTTGAACGGGGCGGTGATCTGACATTCTGGGCATGAGGAACAATAGTTTGTAATTTCTGCCAGAACCCCAGGCCAATAAAAGCTTCGGAGAACCTTTTCTTTTGTCTTTTCCACCCCTAGGTGTCCCCCCAATGGATGACTATGTGCGAGGTGTAATACTACGTTACGGAATGTCCGTGGTACCAACAATTGTTTAGTTGTAACTGATTTTCTTTTATCAACCCGATATACTAGGTCGTTCTCTACCTCGAAGTAGGGGTAAGCAAGTGACCTATCTGGTTGGCCATGAGTACTATTCTGGTCCCGTATATTTCCCCTTGCTACCGCTAATGTGGGGTCCTCCCACTGGGCCTTCTTAAAACTCCCAGGACTGACCTCTAGGTCAGCGAGGGTCTTATCCTGTACTGGGGTGGTAAGTGCCTGATCAACATCTTGATTTGGGGTATTCCCTACCAAAGTAGTGATGGGGAAGGGAATTTCACAGCACTCCTCCTTTTCCCCCTTCTTATTTGGGCCCTCGTCAACCTCCATTTCTGAAAAAGGGAAAGGATTTGTTTCTTCTAACACTTCGTTATGGTCTGCTATTGAACTCTGGGCGCTATTCTGAGCTGGGGACCACATTTTTAGAAAATGGGGAAAGTCGGTCCCTATTAACACATCATGTGCCAGTTTGGGTACAACACCCACCTTGAAATCTAAAGAACCAAATTCTGTTTCAAAAAAAACATCAACAGTGGAATATTCATGATTATCCCCATGTATACAACAAATTGCCACTCTTTGTGAACTGTTTACCTGTTTCTTCTTAATGGGCAATAGGTATTCGGACACTAGTGTGACCATACTCCCAGAGTCAAGAAGTGCCCGAACCCTCTTACCATTAACCTTTACAAATGCCCACAGATGGTTATTCAAGGGGTCCTCTGGGCTAGGGCCCATACATTGGGACAACAGCGAATAAGGTTCCACGCTGTTGCATTGCATGGGCTCATCATTTAGTGGGCAGATTTTTGCTGTGTGGCCCCTCTCATGACAATTTACACATTTAGGTACATAGTCTGTGTCCCACTTAGAGCCTTTTCCCGGCTCCCCATGTTGGCTATTGCCCTTAGTGTGCGAACCACTGTTGCTGGAGCGGCGTGAAGGTGGTCGCCGCTCTTCAGCGCCCCTTAACCCCGGTACCCTTTTACCGTCTCTGGAAGAGTCCTGGAACCTCGGATAGTGGGGTTGCTCCACGACTGTGGGTTGCGGGTGCTCTTCTGCTGCACTGTACCTTTCTACAAGGGCCACAAGCTCATCCGCATTGTGGGGGTCACTCCGACTGACCCAACGGCGTAAGGCAGAGGGAAGTTTCCTCAAGAACTGGTCCATGACCAACCGTTCCACGATGTGGCTTGCTGAGTTGATCTCGGGTTGTAGCCACTTCCGGGCGAGGTGGATGAGGTCATACATCTGGCTTCGGGTGGCTTTATCCATCGTGAAGGACCATGCGTGAAACCTTTGGGCACGAACAGCCGTGGTTACGCCGAGGCGGGCGAGGATCTCGAACTTCAATTTTGCATAGACGTTAGCTTCGGCTGGCTCTAGATCAAAGTAAGCCTTCTGGGGTTCGCCGCTTAGGAAGGGTGCGATTAGACCAGCCCACTCAGCTTCTGGCCATCCCTCTCTCTGTGCCGTGCGTTCAAACGTGAGAAGATAGGCTTCCACATCATCCGAGGGTCCCATCTTCTGAAGGTAGTGGCTTGCCCTGGTCATTTTCGGAACTGGGGCTGCCTCTGCCAGTGGAAGATTACTGATAGTCCCCCTCAGGATCTCGAGTTCCTGCTGCAAGCCCTGAGCGAACCGCTTTTGCTCCTCTCTCAGCAGGCGGTTTGTCTCTTGCTGGTTTGCATTAGTCTCTTGCTGGGCTATTAACAGCTGTCGCTGGGTTTCACTCGCCTGTTGCTGGGCTTCATTCGCGTCTTTCTGGACAGCGACATTGCGTACCAGCGCACTCACCACGTCTTCCATCTTGTTTGGAGAGAGAGAAAAAAAAACCTTCTTTTTTTTTTTTTTTTTTTTTTAAAGTTCTTTAACCCCCAGACCTTTCAGTGTTCTGCCCGCATTCTCCACCATATGTGACAAACGGCTTACTCCGGGGCTCCGCCGTCTGTCCGGGACTGTTAGAACACGGTCTTTTAGGGTAGGTTAAATGATGAGACGTCACGTACTGTTCCTTTAAACAGGCTATGCCTGGTTTATTCAGTCCCAGGCACTGAGACTGCCACAGTTTAAACAGAAAACAAAGCCAAACAAAAAGCTGCTCGTCTGAGCGATAACTTAAACTTAGATGTCCCTGACTCAGAGTTGGAAGTGGCTTGTCCACTTCCACCAACAAAATAAGTACCTTTGCAGTCTTTAGACAAACTAACAGAATGAATGAAGCGATTTGGGAAAGAGGCTTTCTCACCCCTCTGCAGTTCAGCAGCCTTCCAGGCTCTTGGGCGGGGCCCAGAGGAAACAGGAAACAGGTCTTATATACCTGAACTCTAATCAGCATGACAGGTGACAGAAAACAGGCAGCAGACAAACTGTGGAATGGAGTGCCTGTACCACGAGGCTGCCCTGTTCAGCTTAGACAGGACAGAAACTGTTCAGTATCCTGGGAGCCCTGTATATGGAGTTTATTACCAACCCCTGGTTTCTGTCACAATATGTATATATATATATGTATATATATATATGTATATGTGTATATATATGTATGTATATGTATGTATATATATATATACATACACACGAGAGAGAGTGACGCCAAAGTATTAATAATTTCTACCTGTGTAGGTGCATGTGTTAAACAAATAAGTATTAACGTGTTCAAATGTTAAATACTATATAAACAAACAACACAGTAGATGCCACAATTTATAAATAGTGTGAACTAGTGAACAAGTGAATAAAGTGCAAAGAAAAAAAGTCCAATCAGTCCATGAATTCCTTGACAATTGATGCTAATAGCGGTGTCTCTGGCTGCTCTCACAATTGATGAACCACATCGAATGGGAACCAAGTGGAGAAAAAGAAGAGAGAGCGCACGCCCCATAGCGTAAAATTGTAAATTTAATGGTAAAAAAGGAGGAGGGAGGGAGGGGTGGGGGGGGAGAGGAGGAGGGAGGGGTGGGGGGGGAGAGGAGGAGGGAGGGGTGGGGGGGGAGAGGAGGAGGGAGGGGTGGGGGGGGAGAGGAGGAGGGAGGGGTGGGGGGGGAGAGGAGGAGGGAGGGGTGGGGGGGGAGAGGAGGAGGGAGGGGTGGGTGGGAGAGGAAGAGGGAGGGGTGGGTGGGAGAGGAGGAGGAGGGAGGGGTGGGAGGGGTGGGGGGGGAGAGGAAATGCACTCACGAGTAAAAACAATTCAAGAAATTTGTGAATAAATCACCACCTTCCGGTTTCTCTGTATCTGAGACCCCCAGATCGAAGCTCCCTCAGGGCTGTAAGGGTATGGCCCCGCTCCCTCAGGGCTGTAAGGGTATAGCCCCGCTCCCTCAGGGCTGTAAGGGTATAGCCCCGCTCCCTCAGGGCTGTAAGGCCCCGCTCCCTCAGGGCTGTAAGGGTAAGGCCCCGCTCCCTCAGGGCTGTAAGGGTAAGGCCCCCCTCCCTCAGGGCTGTAAGGGTAAGGCCCCGCTCCCTCAGGGCTGTAAGGGTAAGGCCCCCCTCCCTCAGGGCTGTAAGGGTGAGGCCCCCTCCCTCAGGGCTGTAAGGGTAAGGCCCCGCTCCCTCAGGGCTGTAAGGGTGAGGCCCCCTCCCTCAGTGCTGTAAGGGTAAGGCCCCCTCCCTCAGGGCTGTAAGGCCCCGCTCCCTCAGGGCTGTAAGGGTGAGGCCCCCTCCCTCAGGGCTGTAAGGGTAAGGCCCCGCTCCCTCAGGGCTGTAAGGCCCCGCTCCCTCAGGGCTGTAAGGCCCCGCTCCCTCAGGGCTGTAAGGGTAAGGCCCCGCTCCCTCAGGGCTGTAAGGCCCCGCTCCCTCAGGGCTGTAAGGGTTAGGCCCCGCTCCCTCAGGGCTGTAATGGTAAGGCCCCGCTCCCTCAGGGCTGTAAGGGTAAGGCCCCGCTCCCTCAGGGCTGTAAGGCTAAGGCCCCGCTCCCTCCGTCAGCGCGGCCGCACTGCAGACAGGCGGGGCGCTGACAGACACAGACCGCGATATGCGGTCTGTAGGGAGCGGGAGGTGGGCGGGAGTGGGAGATTTGAGCGGGAGGGGGGGCGTGGCTTGAGCGGAGGGACACGCTACTCTCCCCCCCCCCCCCCCCCCCTCCCTCCCTCTTCACGGGCTCGGGCTGGCACTCATACACACACACAGGCACACACACACAGACACACACACAGACAGAGGCAGGCACTCACGCACTCAGACACACACACGCAGGCACTCTCTCACACGCACGCACGCAGGCAGGCACTCATACACATACACACACAGAGGCAGGCACTGACAGACTCAGACACACACATACACAAACAGATAGGCACTCAGACACACACACATACAGACAGACAGGCACTCACGCTGCTTTCACTCCACACTCCTCCCCGCTCCCCGAAGCCTCTCCTCCTCCCGAAGCCTCCCCTCCCCATTGGCTCACAGCCACACCACGTGACGCGTCAACGCTAGGAATCACCATTCTCTTGTATCCCGTAGCGGCTGACGCGTCACAGCGTGTAGCGAGTTGTGCAGCCAGGGGGGACCGGGACCGGCTCGGGAGGATTCCCCTGCTGGTGGGGAACTCGCGTGTGGCCGCCCGCACCGCCGGGTGCACCGGGTCCCAGGCCTAAGGCCCCGCTCCCTCAGGGCTGTAAGGGTAAGGCCCCGCTCCCTCAGGGCTGTAAGGGTATGGCCCCCTCCCTCAGGGCTGTAAGGATGAGGCCCCCTCCCTCAGGGCTGTAAGGGTAAGGCCCCGCTCCCTCAGGGCTGTAAGGATGAGGCCCCGCTCCCTCAGGGCTGTAAGGGTAAGGCCCCGCTCCCTCAGGGCTGTAAGGATGAGGCCCCCTCCCTCAGGGCTGTAAGGGTAAGGCCCCGCTCCCTCAGGGCTGTAAGGGTGAGGCCCCGCTCCCTCAGGGCTGTAAGGATGAGGCCCCGCTCCCTCAGGGCTGTAAGGGTATGGCCCCCCTCCCTCAGGGCTGTAAGGGTGAGGCCCCCTCCCTCAGGGCTGTAAGGGTAAGGCCCCGCTCCCTCAGGGCTGTAAGGGTAAGGCCCCGCTCCCTCAGGGCTGTAAGGGTAAGGCCCCGCTCCCTCAGGGCTGTAAGGATGAGGCCCCGCTCCCTCAGGGCTGTAAGGGTGAGGCCCCGTTCCCTCAGGGCTGTAAGGGTGAGGCCCCGCTCCCTCAGGGCTGTAAGGGTGAGGCCCCGCTCCCTCAGGGCTGTAAGGGTGAGGCCCCCCTCCCTCAGGGCTGTAAGGGTAAGGCCCCGCTCCCTCAGGGCTGTAAGGGTAAGGCCCCCCTCCCTCAGGGCTGTAAGGCCCCGCTCCCTCAGGGCTGTAAGGCCCCGCTCCCTCAGGGCTGTAAGGCCCCGCTCCCTCAGGGCTGTAAAGATGATGTAGCTGCTTAGCCAAAAAGCGTTTAACCCTTGCACATTTCGTCGCTAGGGTAATGGCGACTTCTTCAGAGGAGAGGAATGAGCAAATGCTCATGCATTATAAAGATTGATTAATTGTTAATTTGATCTCCACCCATAATGAGTGAATGGAAGTGACTAGGTAAACAGGCTTAGGACAACATATAAACAGAAGGAATGAGACGGGGGAGATAATGAACCCAAAACATAATACATACACACAATGATAAGTATATAATAAATCAAACAGAATGGTAGTAACAAAATAAACACCAATATATACAGTGTTATCATAGTAATGATCAATATTAGATAAGAGAAACACATAATTGCACAATAAAGGAACCTGTGGGCACAATGCTAAATTAAACAAAAAAACACATAGTAACATAATAAAATAACCTGTAAACACAGACTCTTTTGAACTTCACCGGAATAAATGATTACTATATATGAATACAGGTAGTCCTCGGTTATCCGACACAATGCGTTACTCAAAATGGCGTTGTAAAGCGAAACGTTGTAAAGCGAAACACGTTTTCCCATAGGAACGCTGTTTAAATGAAAGGTTCCGTTCCTGAAGGCATTTTTAACACTAAAATACACCAAATATTTTATGCAGGCAATAAGATATGCAGCACACACATAAATTATATAGTGTATATACTGTATTATATATATAATAAAACATAATAAATAATATATTATATAGTATAATATTATATATATACGCTCTTAGGACGCTTTGCAACGTTGTTTATGTGAATGTATATATATATATATACACACATACACAACGTTGCAAAGCGTCGTATATATGTTGTGGTATGTTGGGAGAGTTACAGAGACAGCAGGTGAGGGAATAAGTGCAGTATATGGCAGTGCTTGGGCACAGTGGGAGAGTTAGAGAGACAGCAGGTGAGGGAGTAAGTGCAGTAGATGGCAGTGCTTGGGCACAGTGGGAGAGTTACAGAGACAGCAGGTGAAGGAATAAGTGCAGTAGATGGCAGTGCTTGGGCACAGTGGGAGAGTTACAGAGACAGCAGGTGAGGGAATAAGTGCAGTAGATGGCAGTGCTTGGGCACAGTGGGAGAGTTACAGAGACAGCAGGTGAGGGAATAAGTGCAGTAGATGGCAGTGCTTGGGCACAGTGGGAGAGTTACAGAGACAGCAGGTGAGGGAATAAGTGCAGTAGATGGCAGTGCTTGGGCACAGTGGGAGAGTTACAGAGACAGCAGGTGAGGGAATAAGTGCAGTAGATGGCAGTGCTTGGGCACAGTGGGAGAGTTACAGAGACAGCAGGTGAGGGAATAAGTGCAGTAGATGGCAGTGCTTGGGCACAGTGGGAGAGTTACAGAGACAGCAGGTGAGGGAATAAGTGCAGTAGATGGCAGTGCTTGGGCACAGTGGGAGAGTTACAGAGACAGCAGGTGAGGGAATAAGTGCAGTAGATGGCAGTGCTTGGGCACAGTGGGAGAGTTACAGAGACAGCAGGTGAGGGAATAAGTGCAGTAGATGGCAGTGCTTGGGCACAGTGGGAGAGTTACAGAGACAGCAGGTGAGGGAATAAGTGCAGTAGATGGCAGTGCTTGGCCACAATGGTTGGTAGGAGTGACTGTGGGTGTGAGTGAATCTGGTTTATTCAAATGCTTCATTTAAGAAGTGAGCTTTAATATTTGACTTAAAGGTGGGGAGAGAAAGTGCTTAGAGTAAACTGAGTGTGAGGGAAAAGGTTTAGGGCGAGAGAGCAGTGGGGGGTGGGGGGAAAGGGGGTGGGGCGGAAATCGGTCGAAAGAAGATGGTTCTACATAGTGTAGAAATGTTTCCAAGATGAATTCTAAGGATATTTTGGCCAATGTTTGTTCATTATGCACAATGAGAACAAGCTACAAACTCTTCTATCTTTTCAGACGTCTGATTTCCTCAGGATGTTTGACAGAAGCAAAATAAGAAACCTCCTTGAGCTCATCCCAGGGAAGCAGCGATTTGGCATCTACAGGTTCCTGCCTTTCTTTTTTATTCTCGGAGGCAGTATGGAGTGGTTCATGATTAATGTTCGGATTGGCAAGGAAACATTTTGTAAGTTTCACTGTGGAAAAGGGTCCTTATCACTGCAGTCCCTCCTAGCGGCAACGTGAACTAATAGCAAAGATCTGTGAAAACGTTTAAACGAAAGGATTCATGTTTACTTCTCATTAGGTCGAAACAGACTAGGCCTTATTTGCTATAGATTTCAGTGTATGTGTGTTGAGCGCCCTTGTGACATACTCTGTGAGTCCCGAAATCCAGCCTATGCATGCCAGGGATATCCTGTGAATGCTGAATGCGTTAAAGTGTGTACAGTTAGAACCAGAAGGAAAGGGAAGTACTGGGTATACTAGCAGGGGTGGCTGTTTTGGGGGAGTGTGCAGTGGGTTAATCTATTTTTAAAGTGTGCTGTAATTTGAAGCCTGTAACTTTTTTTTTTTTTCCCCTTTCTCCTGCCTGAGGCAGAGTGGGTGTGGTTTGTTAATTGGCTGGCCTAACACACCTGCAGTGGGTGGGGTTAGTTAATTGTAACCTAACACACCTGGTGGGTGTCCCTATTTAAACAGAGGCTTCTAACGAATCCTGAGCTTGCGTGTACTGATTGATCTGTGTGGTTGATTGAAGTGCTGGTTGGTTAAAGTATGTGCAGTTAGAACCAGAAGCAGTTTGAACAAGGAAGCGGTTAAACAAGGTATAGCTTATTGAAGTACAGTTTACTGTTAGTACTTCTAAACTTCATAGTTGCTAGAATGAGCAGGATTGAAAATGCCACTCAATGCACATCTTGCCACATGTATGTGCACTTGCAGCAGCTGTTCCAAGGAGCATACCGCTGTGAGAAGTGTGAGCTGGTGGTCTCTTTAGAATCAGAGATTGCTGATCTGAAGAGGCAACTTGCAATATTGAGGGACATTGGCAATCTTGAAAGGGAATTAGAGCTCACTGAGCAGGCCCTTGCTTCGACTAGTGGTGCAGATGGTGGCGCTGTTAGTGAGGAGCAGGTAGGTAGCTTAGTTGCTGTTAGTGAGGAGCAGGTAGGTAGCTTAGTTGCTGTTAGTGAGGAGCAGGTAGGTAGCTGGGTGACAGTTAGAAGGGGAAGCAGGGGCAATAGGGAGAGGCAGGTTGTTTCTGAGCTGACACATCCCAATAGATTTGCCATGTTGAGTGAAGATATTGGGAATGTTGGGGCAGAAATGGCAAGGCTGGGGGAGACTAATTCCTCTAGCAGCCAGGGGAATAGTTCCTCCAGCACAGTGGGGACTCAGGATGCTCAGATGCAAAGAAAGATTGTGGTGGTAGGGGACTCCATTATTAGGAAGGTAGATAGGGCAATCTGTTGCCGGGACCGCATGAACCGAACAGTTTGTCTCCCGGGTGCCCGGGTTCGGCATATTGCGGATCGGGTAGACAGATTGTTGGGGGGAAGCTGGGATTGACCCGGCGGTCTTGGTACATGTTGGCACCAATGACAAAGTTAGAGAAAGATGGAGGGTCCTAAAAAATGATTACAGGGATCTAGGCCAAAAGCTTAAGGCAAGGACCTCCAAGGTAGTATTGTCTGAAATACTACCAGTGCCATGCGCTACCGCAGGGAGACAGTCAGAGATCAGGGAGGTTAATGCATGGCTAAGAAAGTGGTGCAGGAAGGAGGGGTTTGGGTTTTTAGAGCACTGGGACTCCTTTTCTGAGAGGTGCCATCTATATTCTAGGGACGGATTGCACCTCAATGAAGAGGGATCTTCTGTGCTAGGGGGGAGAATGCTAAAAAGGTTGGAGGAGATTTTAAACTAGAATGGAGGCGGGAGGGGAATGAAACAGATAATGAACTAAATGGAATAGATGAGGATACAAAGTGGTATGGAGGTAGAATGGGGGCAAGTGCAAGTTTGACAAGCAGTGAGATACCCATAGTAAATAGAGATAATACTAGAAAACTTCTAAAGACTAAACAAAGTGGGAGCAGAAAGGAAGGAGCAGATAAGATAATAGTACAGGCTGAAAAAAACTGAAATGCATGCTTGCTAATGCAAGAAGCCTGACAGATAAAATGGGGGAGCTTGAATTAATAGCTGCAAGGGAGCAGTATGATATCATAGGCATTACTGAAACATGGTGGGATGAAACTCATGACTGGACCGTTAATTTAAAGGCGTATTCTCTTTTTCGGAAGGATCGAGCAAAAAAAAGGGGAGGTGGAGTATGTCTATATGTTAAACCAGATCTAAAACCTATTATAAGGGATGATGTCTATGAAGGGAATGATGAAAATGTAGAGACCTTGTGGATAGAAATTAGCAGTGGAGGTAAAAGTATAAAGAAAATGTTTGTGGGAATATGCTATAAACCCCCAAATATCTGTGAGATTGAGGAAGCTAAAATACATTTGCAAATGGAGAAGGCATCAAAACTGGGTCATGTTTGCATAATGGGGGATTTTAATCATCCAGACATAGACTGGGGCAATGAGATTAGCGTTACAACAAAAGGAAACAGGTTTTTGGGGGTGCTTAAAGACAATTATATGACCCAAATTATTGAGGAACCAACCAGGAGAGGGGCAGTTCTGGATTTGGTCATATCAAACAATGTAGAAGTAATAACAAATATTCAAGTCCTGGAACATTTGGGTAACAGTGATCATAACATGGTCTCATTTGAAATAAAATATCAAAAAACAGATTACTTGGGTTCAACAAAGACCTTAAACTTTAGAAAGGCAGATTTTAATAAATTTAGGTCTAATCTAGTAGTAATACATTGGGATGATGTTTTTGCAGGGAAAAATGTAGAAGATAAATGGGCAGTCTTTAAAACATTGTTAGAAAAGGACACTTATCAGTGTATACCCTTGGGTAATAAGTATAAAAGAAATAAGTCAAAACCAATGTGGCTAAATAAACAGGTAGGGGAGGAAATGGACAAGAAGAGGAAGGCGTTTAGATTCTTTAAGTCAGAAGGGACAGAGACATCGTATCAGAATTATAAGGAATGTAACAAAAATTGCAAAAGGGCAATTAAATTAGCAAAAATGGATAATGAAAAAAGGATTGCAATTGAAAGTAAGGTCAACCCTAAAAAGTTCTTTAAGTACCTTAATAACAAAAAAATGAGAAAAGAAAATATAGGACCCTTTCAGTGTGAGATGGGTAGGCAGATTATTGGTGATAAGGAAAAAGCAGAGGTATTAAACAAATTCTTTGCCTCTGTGTTTATCAGGGAAGAATCAAGTTAAATAGTAGTGCCGCAGGAGGAAAAGCCACAACCTCCATGTTAATGACCAATTGGTTAACTGAGGAAGAAGTTCATAAGCGACTTGAAAAAATTAAAGTAAATAAGGCACCTGGCCCCGATGGCATACATCCAAGAGTTCTCAAGGAGTTAAGCTCAGTAATAGCAAAACCATTATATTTAATATTCAAGGACTCCATTTCCACAGGCTCAGTACCACAAGATTGGCGTAAAGCAGATGTGGTGCCTATATTTAAAAAGGGAGCTAGATCACACCCGGGGAATTACAGACCTGTAAGCCTGACTTCAATAGTAGGGGAACTACTTGAAGGTTTAATACGGGATAACATTCAGGAATACCTTATGGAAAACAAAATGATTAGTAATAGTCAGCATGGATTTATGAAAGATAGACCTTGCCAAACTAACCTTATTTGTTTCTTTGATGAGGTAAGCTTGGAATTTAGACCAGGGTAATGCAGTTGATGTGGTCTACTTAGATTTTGCAAAGGCTTTTGATACGGTTTCACACAAGAGGTTGGTGTACAAAATAAAGAAAATTAGACTCAGTAATAATATATGCACCTGGATTGAAAACTGGTTAAAGGACAGACAACAGAGGGTTGTCATAAATGGAACTTTTTCAGGTTGGGCTAAAGTCGCGAGTGGAGTAACCCCAAGGATCGGTACTGGGACCCCTGCTTTTTAACTTGTTTATTAATGACCTTGAGGTTGGGATCGAGAGCAAAGTCTCCATCTTTGCTGATGATGGTAAATTGTGTAAGGTAATAGAATCAGAGCAGGATTTAATTTCTCTTCAGAAGGACTTGGAGAGACTGGAAATGTGGGCAGGTAAATGGCAAATGAGGTTTAATACAGATAAATGTAAGGTTATGCATTTGGGATGCAAGAATAAAAAGGCGACTTACAAATTAAATGGAGATATATTGGGGGAAACCTTGATGGAGAAGGATTTAGGAGTGCTTGTAGACAGCAGGCTTAGCAATAGTGCCCAATGTCATGCAGTAGCTGCAAAGGCAAACAAGATCTTATCTTGCATCAAACGGGCAATGGATGGAAGGGAAGTAAACATAATTATGCCCCTTTACAAAGCATTAGTAAGACCACACCTTGAATATGGAGTACAATTTTGGGCACCAATCCTAAGAAAAGACATTATGGAACTAGAGAGAGTGCAGAGAAGAGCCACCAAATTAATAAAGGGGATGGACATTCTAACTTATGAGGAGAGGCTAGCTAAATTAGATTTATTTACATTAGAAAAGAGGCGTCTAAGAGGGGATATGATAACTATATACAAATATATTCAGGGACCATACAAGGAGCTTTCAAAAGAACTATTCACAGTGTTCGACAAACCTATACATTTGCTCGCCCCGGGGGAGTGGATTTAACCCCCGGGCGAGTAAATATTGGCCCAAGCAGCACACGTTTGGTACTAGGTGGCGAGTAGATTTTTTGTTTTTTTGTCAACCACTGACTTTTCATCCCAAGGGCAGTACAAAGGACTCGGGGCCATCCCTTAAGGTTGGAGGAAAGGAAATTTCACCAGCAACAAAGGAAAGGGTTCTTTACAGTAAGGGCAGTTAAAATGTGGAATTCAATACCCATGGAGACTGTGATGGCAGATACAATAGATTTGTTCAAAAAATGTTTGGACATCTTTTTAGATGGGAGAGGTATTCAGGGATATACCAAATAAGTATACATGGGAAGGATGTTGATCCAGGGATTAATCCGATTGCCAATTCTTAGAGTCAGGAAGGAATTAATTTTTCCCTTAATGGGGTTTTTTGTTTGCCTTCCTCTGGATCAATAAGTATAGATATAGGATAAAGTATCTGTTGTCTAAATTTAGCATAGGTTGAACTTGATGGACGTACGTCTTTTTTCAACCTCATCTACTATGTAACTATATGTTTATGTGACGATGTAATCGTAATCACTGATGAGCAATCACATGATATTCACTTTAAGGAGGGGGCGTGGAACTGTGGACCGTTGACCGTCCAGCACTGAAAGGGGCTAAACAATTTTTTTTTAAGTAACCAATTCAGATTCTTAACTAATAAAAATAATTAAAATTATTTTGTAATCTTGGTAAAATTAAATTTGAGCAGTTTGTTTGCGCTTCACACCTTACCTACACCAAATAAAGTGGCAATTCCTCCTGAAAATTATTTTTTTATTATTGATTTGTCACATAATTGGAAGCAGGGAATTTTACGGAACTGAACCCCGCTTATCAGAACTGGGGACCCCCTGGTTCTGGAGATAATTATAGTTGTACTCACCTGTGCCGTTACTAACTCCTGGAACAACAATATGGCCGCCTAATCTTGCGGTATCAGAGGGCCAATAGGAAGCCGCAGCATCATTGGTTGCATTCTTCATAAGTAGCACTGGCACGGACGGTAATTATCTCTGGATTCAGACGGGTCACCAGCCTTGGAAATGAGGAGGATCCCAACTTCCAGTTATTAAAAAAATAAATGATTTCAACTTTTGCTGAAATTGCTACTTTGTTACCTTCCCTTCTTCTAATTGTTCTCTGACAGGGAGGGGACAGGGTGAGTGAAGGGGAACGTGTGATGATCAAGCATTTTACTGTTTACATTTTATGTGGCTAAGTGGAACTGCACCGTTTAAAGATCACAAACCTCCTTGCACCAACGGTTGTAATATGTATTAGTGTGTCCAACTTTGAGAGTTGATGCTTCCTTTTAATATTAGAGAACTGTGAACATTTAAAATATATATTTTTTTACTGCTGCTGAGTATCTAAACTGTATGAGGTGTTGCATTTCCTAGAAATCCTTCACTTTTGTGATGTTACTCTGTTAAGGAGAACTTGTCCTCTTTCACAGTCCAAGTATCTTTACTTTTGTCTTCTGATTGGTCCTCGGACAGCTGCCGAACGATTGGTTCTCATGTGATGGATCAGCAAAATCCTGTTTCTAAATGGCCACCTTTCAGTTTCAAATCAATCCTTCAGTCAGGGTAACTCAGCAGCTATCCTTATATTACTAAAGTAACATTATCTATTGTTACAGTTTACAGCTCAAACGGCTGTGAATATTGGCAACAAATTAACACAAACAGGAAAGTGTTACAAAGATCTTGCACTGCTGGGCAGGTGGGCTAAAACTTGCTATAGAAATCAAAAGATGCTATGTATATTAAAACTCATTAAAAATGGCATTAAGTTGAATTTAAAAATATAAAAAAGTAGTAAGTATTTTCTAATACTACAGAACTGATTTATTATAAAAAATTTAAAAAAAACACGTAAGATATTGCTTGGATTAGTCTGTGGTTACCCCCGGGCTTGACCTAGACTACAAATTAACTCTACCTACAATAACTCATTCACTTAACATTTGGAAAACAATTAGATTCAAATACCACCTCACTTCCAAAAACTCCCTGATGACGCCCCTGTGAGGAAACCCAGAGTTTGATCCGGGCCTGACGGCTCCCTACTTTTAAGAATTGGACCGAAATAGGAGTCCAGACTTTATCACCTACAGTCAGACCTCAAGTTCAGACAGTTTGAATTCTTTCATAAATAAAAAGGTATCCTTAATGCAGAATTCTTTAGATTCCTCTAGATGAGGGCGTTCTATAACAAAAAAGGCCTGAAGTCCGCTCTGTCCTTTAGAGAACCTTTGCCTTGGTAGAGTAATCCACCAATTATATGGCAACTTTGCATACTTAGAGGAAACCCACCAAACGAAGCTACCATTTGTGAGACATTGGGAAAATGATCTGGGGGAGGACATATTCAAAGCTACCAACAAAATATGCACTACAGTCAGGGAAAATACCCACAAAGTATTGCTACTATGGTACCATACACATGTGAAACTTTCCAAGTTTGTACCAGGTTTCTCCCCTCTTTGCCCTAAAGGCTGTGTGGTACGGGCTAAGTATCTACACGTGGTGGTAGTGTCTCCAAATTGAACATCTATGGAAATAAATAAAGAGAGTGGACACAGCAAATCCTGGTCACAGATATACTATTTGACCCATGGTTATTCCTCTTAAAGCTGCAGTTCAGTCTTTTTTTTTTTTTTTTTTTTTTTTACATTTATTTTTTTACTTCAATAGTTTCATGTGGGCAATCTCTAATTACCTAAAGAACTGTATAGCTGCCGGTCAATTCGTTCTCCATGTATTGATAGGTCGAAATTTGGTGACATATTAAAAGCTGGGATTTGTTTATAATCTGCTTGTCTGTCAGTGGCAACTCATGAATATTTATGAGCACTCCTGCACTGACATGTGCTAGAGGGAGGGCAGGGCTGATAAAGGGGTGTGCCAGGGCTTGTGACAGGACATGAAGGGGCGGTGCCTTAGCAAATGGCTGTTAAAATAGAATACAAGAAAATTGGTCTTTCAAAGTTGTTTTTTTAAAAACAGAAAATGCTGAAAGTATTTTTTCTTACTACAGAACTGATTTATTAAAAAAAACACACATGCAGGATATTGACTGAACTGCAGCTTTAAAGAGGCCCCTACAGGATCTGACCAGGGCTAAGAACAAGTTGATATCCCACATTGCGATGTGAACTTGTAGCCGTCTGGATACAAAATAAATTCCTGCAACTGTCCAAAATTAGGAGTAAAATATGGTTCATGTGGCAGATGGAGCTGTTGACATGTCTCGTGAAGGACACAGGCCATACATTTCAAAAAGTTTGGCAGCTCTGGATATCGCACACAGGCATAACAGACCTTATTCCATTCACAATTCGAAGCTAAACCAGACCTGGAAGGTGTCCTCCATGGAAGGTACATAGGGATTCTCTCTCCCTTGATAACCTCCTTCCCGCCTCATCATATCCTGATTAGCAGCACACTGACCAAACTAAGGCTACCACCCGGTGTCGGCTGCTGCACGCATGCCTGGCGTCCTGGCGGCGTGTGTACAGCTTAAAACCGCAATTTGGTCTGTATGGAGTGATGGGGGCATGGCCAAAATTGAGGGGGGGACACGGCCATGATGTCAGGCACAACACAGCACAGCCCAAGCAGCCAGTGGTTCAAACTATCTGCCCTGCCATTGGTTCCCAGCACACCACGTGACCGCATCGCCGCATGGGAAGACACAATTCTTGTCTTCCCTGCTGGCTGACGCGCCATCACGCTTCATGAGTCAAGACGACAACACCCACTGGGGCTTGCCTGATTGAGTTGTGTCTGGTGTGGTGCGTGCACCATCGTCACCACAGGGGACGCAGCCTTAGTGTATCCCAAGACTGGTCCCAAGGAACAGAGATTCCCCCCCCCTACCCTTCCCCAAAAAAGACATTTGAGTCAGCACTATAGAATATTTCACAGAATGCATAGTTCATACACGAGGTAACAATATGGCAGCCATTCAAAAGGGTTTGCTATCGCTTTCAAAAATTCCCAATGGTGATATCAATAGTTCTCTGAATCTAATAACTGCTGAAATATTTTCGATCAGTCTAGGCTAGAGTTGGGTAATACATCAATATGACAATAATATCTTGACTAAGAAGTTTTTTATTATCATGGTAATATTATCAGTCAGACGTGGAAGTTTTTTTTAACGGTTTCTTAATGCAACAATTACCTTCCTTAGGCTGCGCTTATAGTGCGCGCGACGCGACGGTTGACGTCACCCGTTGCCGCTAGCACAAGTTGTATTTCGCTTTCCGGCGACGTCGCGGGCGACCAGGTCTTTGATTGGTTCAGAGGCTGTCACATGTGGCGACAGCCTCTGAAAAATCAAATTTGACCGGCTTCAGAAATTCGCGTCGCTCCCGTTGCTCTGTCGCGTCACGCTTGCTATAAGCGCACACGATGGCGGCAATACATTTGTTTTGCCGCGCCATCGCCGGCACTATAAGCGCAGCCTTAGAAGGATTCTCCCTAAAGAAGTAAAAGTCTTAAAGTATGCTGGTTTCCAAATGTATTTATTTTTTGGGGATCTGCTTTCTTTCTCATTAATCTCTTTGAACAAATGATGCTGCCAGAATTAGGTAAATTAGTGAAAATTGCAACCTTGGACCACCTTTTTGTTGTGCAAAATACATGCAAATTAGATATTTTTTTGCAGTGATATTCAGTGTAGAGCATTTTATACGGATATGAAGGAAAGCCAGATTATTATCACATCAAAATTGCTTTGTATTTTCTGGTGATTTTGTTCAAAGTTCGCAGTTTGATGAAAAGGCCCAGAAGATTTGTAAATAACTGTAACATGTTATGTTGTGTAATAATGGTAGCGAATAGAAGAGCTTTCACTTAATGCAAAGAGAAGTGGGACTGCACCATTGGGGTTCCCCATAGAGGGCCATATTTACTAATCAGCACTATGCCATAAGATATTTCACGGAACAAATCTTATGGTCCATTCACTTGAATAAGCTGTAATGTGTCTTATTGCATAGCACTTTCAGTCTCATTTTACAAAGCTGTCTGATATTTATGCTCTGACAGAAAATACTTCTTTATTTTAAATAAATTGTCTTACAGTATAATTTTTTTTCAAGTTCAAAAGGGCAGCAGTGGTACTTCTACATTGTAAATAAAAACACAAGGCACTTCTTAGTCTCTAGTAACATTATACTTCTTGCATTGTATAAGCTGTTTATAAACACACATTCTAAAGAAAAAGCAGTTTGATTTTGTTATAATTAATGAAACCCGTTTTTCCCCCTCAGATGATGTGTACAGAAGACGACAATCAGAAAGACAATACGAGCAGAGGCTAGAAGAGGAAGTGAAAAACAGGCGCGGGAGGCAGGAAACTGAACACAAGGAGTTTACTATTGAAAGATGACTTCTGTAAAACAGCCCTTGAATGTGATCTATCAGCTGGGTTCTTAGTACAATGTTTAGCAGTGAAGTTTTTCAACATTAAATTCAAGCATAATTGATATATTTAATCTGTAAAAAGACTTAAGTTATATACTAAAAATGCAGAGGAGTCAGAGATTGCAAATATATCATAAGCAGAAGGCCCTAATGGTCTCTGTGGTTTACAGCTTCTTACCACTAATGGCACACAACTGCAACATTTCACAAACACTGGTACACAGTCATAATTATGTACACCCATTTGCACACTGATACAGACATGAAGGGGCTTATTCTGTAAACTGATCTGGCACTATCACACGGAAGTCCAAAAATTAGGGAGCGCTCGCAAATTCAGTGGCAGGTATATGTCGAAGATAAAAACAAATAATAGTGCAGCCAATTCATATGAAATATATCAAGTGCAAAACAATGAGTTAATCCCACTCACAGATGGTAATGAAAATGAAGGCAGATTAGAGACCATCACTGGATGAGAGAGAAAGGATACACTGATACCCTCTCCCTCATCCACTGAATGTCACTGGAGTAACACGATACACAGAACAGATACTACAGAGGGGCATTGACCAAAGAGCTCATGTCAGAGAGAGAAGTATCTCTTTACAGCGTACAGCCGCGATGTTTGTCTATATTACTGCTACACCCTTGGTTCTCTCATTGCTTTAACTATGACCAAGGAGGCGCAAGCTTCCCCCCCCCTCTCCTATGAACCCTCTACATAAAGACATACAAATAACAAGAGGACACATATATGGAGGTAAAAGGCTGCGGCTTATTTATTAACACCAATGGGGATAGCGTACCACCTGTCCGCGCCAGAATGCTCAGAGCTGTGCAACGCAAAGGGGGCACCCGGAAGTACGTCCCGGTGACCTGCCCCCTCGCTTCAAAACCCCCCGATAACCAGCCCCGAGCCACTTCTGGGGGACAAGCACCTACCCCCCCCCCCCCCAACTGCCGCCGCGACAAAGCAATTGGTCCACTGACCCCTCCATCATAATCTTTTCTTTCTTGTCTTGAATATATACTCTTATTTATCTGCAAAATAAAGAAAACATTTTTTTTTTTAAACTTAAGTCAAAAGGGATGGGTGGGTGTTTAACAGTTGAAACGCCAAGGAACAAGTGACAGTTGCTTGTTCCTTGGCTCTATTTGAAAAACTAACTGCCCCAACTGCCTTCTCCGATCGCGCACGCGACCAACAGCCTAGCTGGGGGGGGGAGGGCCGCACCCCCCGGTCAATAGCTGTAGCCACCCATGCGAGCTAGGCCAGCTCTATTATGGTGGTTTTCAGTAATGTTGCAGCATTAGGCCGTGCCTATAGTGCCGTCGTTGGCGACAGTGACACGGCGGGTGACGACACCCGTCGCCACTCGCCGGGCGGCGGGGTCACGGGATTCCGGCAATTTGATGTGTTGAAGGGCCGTCACATGACGCAACGGCCCTTGAAAAATCAAATTTTGCCGGCTTCAGATTTTCGCGTCGCTTGTCGCCGTAGTGCACGCGGCGGTGGCGGCAATGTAATTGTTTTCAGGCGACGTCGCCGGCACTATAAGCGCGGCCTTACTGGGAGATTGCCCAGATTTTCAAAGGCAAGTGTTCAGATACTCGTTGCTGCATCTGTAACAAAGGGAACGGACCCTAAGTGACGCTTTAATGTATACCAGATGCTAGGAGTTGGCTTCAGTCCTGGTAGGAAATGTGAGCATAAAGCAGTTTAGAGAAGTTCTTTGTCCAAAGCACCATGAGGCGAAAGGGGGCAGAATGAGTGATCTACAGTATAACTACAGTTGCTTTCAGCAAGTCTTTCTCTTTCCCTGGATTCTCGTCAAGGACTCACACTGCATGTACCATCTAAGCTGCATGTGACTGAACAAGGGGCTTTGTTCTATGACTAACATCAGAAGCACGTATCTGCCATCATTGACTAAACTTTCATTTGTAAGTAACTTTTTAAGAATAAATTGACTGCTTGAAAACAATCTTCTGAAGTATTTGAAATCTTTCTGAAAAAGAAATAATACGTGAAATATTATTATTTAACACATCTGCATCACACCAACACAGGTCCTTATGAGTTATATACATTTTTGACATAATATTTATGTGATCACTGTGCACTGATTTTTTCTAATATATATATCCAGTGTTCCACAAATCCGGTCGCGACTGGATTTGACCCCGTGGTGACCTCATGGCCGCCCAAGCAGCGCACGCGGTTCTTTGTAATTTTCCCTGCTCGCGCTGAGAAAAAAACAGTCCCCCTACCTGATTGGTGACTTGGCTTGGTGCGCTCCCAGGATTTTTAAAGCGAATCCTTAAAGCTAATTATATGCAAAAACTGCAGCCGTTCCACATCTCATTAGCAAAGGCTTATCTCCATGTTATTGTAGCATAACGTTGCACTAACTTTCAATAATATGACGCTGGGGAAGTATTAACGTTACCAAGATTCTCTATCACTTACAACTGTTACAGTTAATGCAAAGTTCTTTACAGGAGAGAACATTACTTAACATATTGGTATTGTACTTTGAAGATACTCCTTTTTAAAGTGAAAACATATATATCATTTTTTTACTGGGCCAAATGTCAAACAAACAGATATAAACCTCCACTGACCATTGCCAGTGGAACTTAGAGGTTCTATACTTTAAAAAATAGCAATGTGCTGGAAAAATATTGATTTATATCATTGACTCAATTAAACTCTATGGGTTTTTGTTTTTTTGATTGATTGAATAAGCGAGCAAAGACATAAACTAGACTTCGTGGCCCCTTTAGGTGTGTGGGTTTTTTTGGTTCATGAGTTCTCCACATATCTAAGATTTCAGGAGGCTCCTGGTCATTCCAGGGCATTTAGCAAATATAAACATTTAGGGTTCACTGAAGTTGCCGGTAGCTCAAGTAACATTTATTTCCAGCAAGAGACATAAAAAGAGAGCATACCAATAACAAAAAGTTGTCCTCTTATTAAAACTACTGATCTTTATTCTTTGGAATTTAAAATGATACTAAAAGCAAAGATATTTATGCAAAATGGAGGTGGCATATGTATAATGGGATCTATTAAAATTGACATCTCTAACCAATGCTGAGGATTGCGGTGTCAAAAGAATAAATGCAAGTAGCTACTTTGATGTTATCCCACATTATTGCTACAGAGAATTGCACTAAGCCAAGGAGCAACTGGATACACTGTATCCAATAACCATTGCAGAGAACACTTTTATGTTAAAGTAAAACTGAGCAGATTGTAATAAAGACCTTTCACAACATGTTTCCAGTTGATTTCTTTTATTTTTTTTAATCAGAATATGACCTGACAATAAGTCTAAAGTATTTATTAGGCGTATTACTTATAGCAATCTTCAATTCATCAACATGAGTCATGCAATCAATCAGAATAAAATACTGTTATATTTATTTATTGAACCATTTTACTGTGTTTGTTGCATTTATTAGAAGTTTTCAAAGTTAAAGAAATTCCCTTTTCTTTTTTTCTTAACTTAATTTCTTTATCTGTAATCCCTCATTTATATTGTACACATTGCTTTTTATTACTAAAAGCATAAAGGGATTATGTTTCAAAGGGATTATGCCTATAAAACCAGGGCAAAACCACATACTTATTTGAAAATTCTTCCACATTCTCCCTGAATAAATCCCAATGCAAGTCAATGGAAGCTGAAGAGATGCTAACAGTTATGTGGAACCTGATTCTTTATGGGCTAGACCAACAAATCTATTTTAAATCATAGCACATGAAGTGACATTACCTTAAACAGGAAGAGATGTTATGTTCCCTGAGGTTAACACGTATTCTTAAAGCTAAATAACGGCTGTTCTACATCTCATAAGCACAGGCTTCCCCTCATGTTATTGTAG
The DNA here is from genome assembly GCF_040206685.1 of Ascaphus truei. NCBI lineage: Eukaryota > Metazoa > Chordata > Amphibia > Anura > Ascaphidae > Ascaphus > Ascaphus truei. The sequence goes on from NC_134499.1 coordinate 44,401,524, forward strand.
CATCATGTGCCACTACGCTTGTGTTAATTAGATGTAGAACGGACATTGTATTAACTCTGATCCAGACTCTGAAATCGATCTTGTGGTCAAGTTGAGAAAGCGTAGAGTGAAATAATACTTTGTTATTTAAATTGTGTTTTACTATGGCTTAGACACTCAGATACTGCAAAAGCCCCATTTCCGTGTCTGGAGGTAACGCCAGATTTAGGAATAACCTAAATACTGTAACACTAACTCCCCAT